>NC_044303.2:1965558-2265558 GCF_007474595.2 Lynx canadensis
GAAAGGAAGGAAGAAAGGAAGAAAGGAAGGAAGAAAGGAAGAAAGGACGAAAGAAAGAAAGAAAGAGAGAGAGAGAGAAGTGTGTCTTACAGACAGGATATAGTTGCTTTTTAATACAGTAGGACAACCTCTAACTTTTGATCGGAGTGCTTAACCCCTTTGAGCAAATGTAATTATTAACATGGCTTTATGTAAGCCTGTCATTCCTATTTATCTCATCTGTGGTTTGTTCCTTTGTTCCTCCCTCCCTACCTCCCTTCATGGTAATCAAAATTTTCTTAGTATTCCATTTTATTCCCTAATTGGCTCTCTAGCTTTAGCTCTTTGAATTGCTCTTAGAGCAATCTACAAACTGCAATGTGCATTTTTAATTTATCACAATCTACTTAAATGTTAATTTGTAATTATGTCACACGAAACACAGAAACCTTGCAATAAATAATACAATTCCAGGGTGCCTGGGTGGCTCAGTCGGTTAAGTGTCCGACTTCGGCTCAGGTCATGATCTCACGGTTCGTGGGTTCGAGCCCTGCGTCGGGCTCTGTGCTGACGGCTCAGAGCCTGGAGCCTGTTTCGGATTCTGTGTCTCCCTCTCTCTCTGCCCCTCCCCCGTTCATCCTCTGTCTCTCTCTGTCCCAAAAATAAATAAACGTTGAAAAAAAATTAAAAAAAAAAAATCTAACGTTGGATTTTTGTTGATAATAACGAAAACCTTGAAATAATCTCATTGCCCCAAAACAGGGGAACTGTTAAATTCTGGCGGATGGCAGTCCACCACGACGGCATATAAACGTTTTAGACTAATGTTTTCATTGATATGAAGAAATGCTTTGTAAATAAATGTGGAGGGAAAAGAATTCAGGACACAAAACAAGGAACAGCCAGATCTGGATTTCTTAGTGTCACTACTTAGTAGACGCGTTATCTGCCGTGTGCACGGTAACCCGTGAACTAGTTCTCTCCTCTGTAAACGTTGACAGTGACAGAACCTTCCGCATGGGCTTGATGAGAGGATTAAGCGATATTCCCATAGTAGTTGCTCAAATATACTATTTTCATTGACAAGTAGTTCTAGTGGGTGATGGGCACTGAGGAGGGCACCTGCTGGGATGAGCACTGGGTGTTGTCTGGAAACCAATCTGACAATAAATTTCGTCTTAAAAAAAAAAGTAGTTCTAAAATACTAACCACGTAGTCATAAAAATTATGTTAAAATTAAATCTACATGTTTATTTTGTTGAATGTGTTAACAGTATTGTGATTATGTTTTTTATTCTGTTGTGTTTTGTATCTTTTTCTGTCTTTTAGAGATACATTTTTTTTTTTTAATTTTTTTTTCAACGTTTATTTATTTTTGCGACAGAGAGAGACAGAGCATGAACGGGGGAGGGGCAGAGAGAGAGGGAGACACAGAATCGGAAACAGGCTCCAGGCTCTGAGCCATCAGCCCAGAGCCCGACGCGGGGCTCGAACTCACGGACCGCGGGATCGTGACCTGGCTGAAGTCGGACGCTTAACCGACTGCGCCACCCAGGCGCCCCTTAGAGATACATTTAAGTATACATGAGTGATAGGGGTACCTGGTGGCTCAGTCGGTTGGTTGAATGTCTGATTCTTGATTTCAGCTCAGGGAATGATCTCATGGTCGTGAGATCGAGCCCCACACTGAGTGCACAGCCTGCTTGGGATTCTCCCTGTCCCTCTCTCTCTGCCCCTTCCCCACTCACCCGTGCTCTCTCTTCTGTCTCAAAAGAAATAAATAAACATTTTTTAAAAATAATAAAAACATATATGAGTGATTAATGAAATGATGCCTGATATGTTTTTTAAATATCCCAGATACTATACTTCAATTAAGTAACATACTTTCTAAAAAGTTGTCCAGAGAAAAATATCAATGTACTTTCAAATTTTTTCCAAAATAGTTAACCAAAACAACAAAAAAGAAATATAATATGGTAGGGGCGCCTGGGTGGCTCAGTCAGTTAAGCATCTGACTTCGGCTCAGGTCATGATCTCTCTGTCTGTGAACTGAAAGCCCCGCGTCGGGCTCTGTGTTGACGGCTCAGAGCCTGGAGCCTGTTTCAGATCCTGTGTGTGTCTCTCTCTCTGCCCCTCCCCTGCTCATGTCCTGTCTCTCTCTGTCTCAAAAATAAATAAACGTAAATAAATAAATACATACATACATACATACATACATAAAATATGGCCAAATAACAGTGATTATTCCTGGACAGTGGGTTGATGGGTCAACCCTACTATAGGAAAATGTCTTCCTCTTATAAATGGCAGGGTGACAGTTATTTCTCTCTTTCTCTTTCAAGTTTCATGGGTAAAACGGAGAGACTTCTAGCTTTGGGTCTGCCCCTCACCTGCTGTATAGCCTTAAACTGACCACATCATCTTTCTGGGTCTCCGTTAATTCAACTGTGTAAAGAGTCCTGTGGGCTAGATAGTCCCTACGACCGTGTAGACCACGGTTCCCTGGATGGTGCTGAGAGAAACAGGAATTCGGAAAAGGGAGAGCCCCGCTTGTGCTGGAAAAGGCCACAACGATGAATCATGGCAGAAGTGGGGCGGGAGTGGGTAGACACGGCTGGGCTGGCGGGGAGTGCAAAGCCAGCGAGTGAAGCCAGTGTGGGAGAGAGTCGCACAGCTTGGTGGTAGTTGCCTCTTGTGTAAAGAGGCAAACACAGCTGGAGCAGGTGGGCTGTACGGTAACGAGAGAGATAACGGAGTCTGGTGAGTTAAGTGGAGATCAGACGGCGGGAAGAAGACGGGAGTGGATACCAAGGGAGTGGCTGACTGTCACCTTTTAGGAAAGAGATACTGGGTCAAAGAGACTATTAGAAGAATCTAGATGGAGAGCAGGGTGTTAGCACTGAAAAGACAAGGATGTGAAAGCTACACAGGAGAAAAAAATAGGAACTGGGGAAAGTATTCATTGGTGACTGAAGTAGAGATTATAGTCAAAGAGAAGTCAACGACAGAGGTCTCAACTTTTTTTGATGAACCCTCCCAGACCTTCTTGAGAGAAAGCGAGAGGAAAAAGGAGAGACAGAGCACACGTTTCATGTTGTAGGAGGAAGAGTTCTGAAACTACCAGTGAAATCCTGAAGGAAGGACAGGCTGCATCTGTGCTGACTTGAGTCCTCTTTCTACTGGAGATCTCAGGAACCTTGGCCCAAAAGGTGGAGACCAAATATGGCAGACTGGAACCAAGCACCCAGGACTTCGGAACAGATCGCCAGACACAGGAGGGGGCCTCTTATGTGAACACTTCCAGCCAAAAACACTGGAGGAACGGTGAGGACCCCAGAGCAGCAGTCGAATGAACCACGTGGCGTCCAGGGAGAAGGAGGAGGTGACAGGGGCACACGCACTTTCCAGAAGCCTCCTCTAAGGCCCTGGAGGCTGACGGCTGCCACAGAAGCCGATCCGCTCCAGTGCACCCCACTCATGGGGCCCCACCTGGGCCTTCTAGATGCCAAACGCCACTAGCTTTACAACGGCCCTCTGCGCAGTAAAAGCTTTCATAACCCAACGAAATTGCTTTAAACTTACATTGAATGTTTACTTGTTGGCCGGAGAAATGTCGCTACCGTTAATCATTTGTTTTGAAACAACCTTTATTTCTGCCCAAGGTAATTCTTCTAATGTCGTGACTGACCGGATAGATATCAAAGCCACAAGAGCACACGCCTTGCACAGGTCAGAGCAGACCTCCTCTGTGTGATTACCACTAAGGCTGGCGAGAGGGCGACACCGTCCCCGTGAAGCTCCCTGAAACCCTGCTCTCCAGCCACCTCACACACTTCCCAGACCGATGACACACAGCACTGTGGTTCAGCCACCTTCCCTTGTGTGCCCACCACGGGCCGGGCGCTTTACGTTCTCTCTGGTCTGCAGCACAACTCCTACCCCGGGACTGATGGCTACCCAAAGCGTAGAGATGAAGAACCGTGGGCTCAGACAAGTAAGTTGTTAGCCTGTGGTGACGGCCAGCGGGACACGTGGTTCTGCTCTGGTCTCCTGACCAAACCCATCGCCTGACTTACCGAGATCCTTTCCTCCTTCCTAAGAGAAGCCCGGTTCTATCAGGGGCAGCCATGTGCCCAGCTAAGTACACATTTCCAAGGCTGCTTTAACCTCTTGTGGCCAAGTGACTAGGTTCTGGCAGGTGAGGCGTGGAGGAACGCGCCTCAAGGAAGAGCCAGCGCCAGATGGGCATCTTTGCTGCTGTGCTCCTGCCTCCTGCAGGCATCGCTGACTGGAGAGGTGCCAGCTGGCGCACCGGAGCTGGAAGGCTTGAATTGCGGAGAACAGAACCCAAAGGGGGAGGAGCTTGGGTCCTTGAGGACACTGCAGAACCACCAAGCTGGCCGTGTCCGACCAACCTCCAGCCTTCATCATGTCCCCTACGGCTATTAAGCTCTGTAGCTAGGGATTTGTCACCAGCAGCTCAATTCGATTCCCAAATCATACTCCGAGCAAGCTCCGTCTGAACTGAAATCCAGTCTGTCAAACTCTAATAGCTGGAGATCTCCGCCGAGCCTTCACCGTTTAGCCACAGCTATGCTAGACGCTCGGGGTAAGGGGGAGGGCATAAAGAATGGCATCAAGGGACGAGAAACTTCCTACGGTTTCCCATATCTCCAGGAAAGACATCGAGTACACTTACAAAAATTCAAATTGTTGTGCTGAAAGATAAGTCAATTATACAAAATCACAAATCTGAAAAACAATTATGAAAAACATCTCCCTTCCCAATATACTTACTAAAGAAAATTCTAAAAATCCAAGATGAGAGCTTCCATAAAACTTGCATGACGAACGTATTCTGCGTTAAACTTGAGAACTACGAAACCCTGGTGGTAACTGAATGTTAACACCAAAACAAGGAGCAGCTGGGTAGTGACTATGCTAACAAATGTGGCTTTTTTGTCATTAAGTTTGAAATTTATAATAACTGCATGAAAAGTTAAAGGACGTAAAAAAAAAACCCTCAATTTCCTTGTTGAGTTATCTCACAACGGGTTGGCAATGACAGGGACAGTTTAGGGAGCCCTGAACGGACTGCACGCAAACATCAGATTCGGATGTCGGAGCCACTTCCTAGGACCCACTCTACCGAGTTCAACACAGAGCTGAGGTTGCAGGCAGTGGCTGCACCTTCGTCACCATCCGGGCCCCTCAGGAAGGGCTCATATCCAGGGCCCACTCCTCACCAAATGAGTCCAATCTCTAATGCTGGGGCTTGGGCAGCAGTACTTTTCCAACGTTCCCAAACTGGAAACCCACTGGGCGCAGGGAAAAGGAGGACCGTAGAATTATTCCACACCCTCTGTAGCACTTGCCGTATCTCCGGCACTTGCCGGGGGAAAGCGCTATGCAACAGAACATATTAAAATGCTCACTGATCACCTACAGGGTGGCGTGAGCCATCTAACGGCCACAGACATATTTGTAACGGCAAATAACCATCCCGGTAGGAAACTGCTGGTTTTAGGTAAACAATTATTTGTGACTCCCAACATTCCTCACATTATGGCACATATGGGAAACACGAATAGTTGTACCGCATGCTTGGATAAAGGGGAAAGGTTGTGCAAAGAGGAGGCCAGGACCGGGGCCCCTGAGGGCAGCCAGACCCAACACCTGCGCAAACTCGTAGCCCGTCGTTTCTAAAACCCAGCCAGAGAGCTCCGCTCAGCACACAACACACTGTGGGACACACACCACACTGTGGGACACACACCAAGCTGAACGTCCAGATGTTGCTGCCCTGGGCTTGTTATGGCCTGTCCTTCTCCCCAGAGGGCAGGTCTCGCCGACCTGTCAGCCAACTACTCTCCAGGACGACAAGTTCCCGAGTCGGCTAGCAGGTGGGCCACGCACAGGGAGGAGAGACATGATGTTCCTCAAGAGATGTATTTTGGTCTTGATGTACTAGACTCTGCATCCTGTTTTAAGAGGAAGATGGACCAGGGCACCGGGGGGCTCAGTCGGTTGAGCATCCGACTTCGGCCCAGGTCATGATCCCGCACTTTGTGGGTTCAAGCCCCGTGTCGGGCTCTGTGCTGATGGCTCAGAGCCCGGAGCCTGCTTCGGATTCTGTGTCTCCCTCTCTGCCCCTCCCCCACTCACACTCTGTCTCCGTCTCCCCCCAAAATAAGTAAATGGTAAAAAAAAAAAAAAAGAAAGAAAAAAGAAAAGAAAAGAAAAAAAAAGAGGGCGATAGATCCAATCTCAGACACTTAAATAAGGGCCTCCCCTCAAAATATGGCAGTTTTCCGCTACTTACGTCTGCAAAACTGTCACCACTGTCTATTACCACACGCCTACTGCCACTGTTAAGAATGCAGAACAAACCACCAACCTGACAAACAGAGGTGTCGTTTTGTAGGAGTCGCAGAACTCATTGTTGGCAGGGTTGGAAACAGAAAGACGGTTTAAAAAATGTTTAAAAGAAACATGGCAAAATAGAAACCGTCGGAATTTGCCAGTTGTCCGAGTACTCGTTTGTCCGAATCCTTCCGTTTCTAGAATGTTTTCTGAGTCAATCAGGGATATCTATGGAGGTTTATGCAAAAGGCTGTTCATCACAGCGTTAACTGAACGAGGAGCCATCACACCGAGGCGGCGCCTGTGCCTCCATCGACGCGAGCAAAGCAAACCCGTGCCAGTGATGCCGCCAGGAGAGGGAATCGGAACCTGAGGACAACTGACCATCCAGAGCCGGCCGGGCTTTCCCGAACAAGGTAACCGCTGAAGTGTGGCCACGCAAATACTCCTCTTGCTCTGCTTCTGCGTCTTCCCCCACGAAAGTCTCTTCCCCGACGAAAGTCTCTCCCTGAGCACCCGTCGGTGGAGCACTCGTAGCCACTTCTGAGTTGCGGCCGCCAACCGGAGTCGTCTTTGCTCGGGTCAGCTTCCAAAATGTTTAACGTGCTTCGGTTACCCGTGCACACCATTTATTTACAATGAACTATAAAACTTCCATTTGGACGATGGAATACAATACAGGTGTGGAAAATGGAAACGTTTATAACAAATCATCCGTCCCTCCGATTAAACAGCAGATGTTTTTGAGAGTCTGCAGTCTTAGGTCCAGGAGAATGAAGACCAGAACAAAACCACTGCCTAACGGGGCTTAACTCTGAAGAGACAAGTGGATATTACACAACATACACAACGAAACACTCAGGAACAAATTGTGATAAACGCTATGAAGGGAAATTGCTGGAATGACAGAGAATAAAACAGAGGGATCTGGTTTAGACTAGGGGGGTCAGAAATTACTTTTCTGAATCTGCGACAGCAAGACAAGGCTTCAAAAGGAGTAGGCAGTTCTTAGGCCAGACAGGGCCAGTGCTGGGAAGTGGGAGGGAAGGCAGTGAAGCCCGCGGGGCCACAGCACCAACTGCAGGACGCGGGGTGTGACCGGAGGCTGTGACATGGGCCCTGCCTGCGGGTCAGGAATTCATCCCAAGTGCAGTGGAAAGGTTTCGAGAAGGAAATGACAGGCTCTTTTCCTTTTCAGAATGACTACGGGGAGGGTTCTGTGCAGGGAACAGATGAGGAGGGGCCGGGAGGTACCGTAGGCAGTACCATCAGGCAAAGGTGGAGGCTTGGCAGGTGGGGGGACGGGGCGGGGGAGTGTGAACACGCAGGGCACAGTCTGGCAGGGAACTGACTGGCCGCGACGATGGGTAAGGAGGGTGAGAAGAGACAGATTATACACGTATGCTTTTTGTAAAGGAACAAGTGGGATCATCCTGCAAATACTGTTTTTCCCACCTGGCACGTCCCTCCTTTCCTTAAATTCCTTTAGTCGGAAAAAAACTTGGTCACTTTTATACCAAAATGTTCAGAGTGATCACATCTGAGCTGTCAGAACTACAAGCAATTTTTCTTTTCTTCTTACACTCTTCTGTATTTTTCAAGCTTCCACAACGAACACATACTACTTTCAAAACTAGGGGGTTTCAAAACTAGGGGGAGGCCTGTGTGGTGTGTTGGGGGGGGAGGGTATAAAACAAGGGTATGATGTGCTTGCGTCTTGTCAGATGAATTTTAAATAGCCGACTTTAATAAAATATACAGTTATCTTTCGCAAGGCCACATTTAATTTGAGAGGCAAAGGCAAAAAAAAAAAAAAAAAAGAGGGGGAAAGCAAGGAACTGCTACACCCAAAAGCCATTATAATACAATTTCCTGTCACATTACTGGCATTCCTAAACTTAAGTGTTTCTTTTTTCCTTCTCCTCTTATTGACATTTCTGGGCAGTACCGGATGGGTGTTGGTAACCCTGAAAAGTGGTTCCCTTCCCAGAGGAAGGGACAAGGAGGAAATGTGCATGTTATCTAAACTCCTTCTTTTTTCATTAGCAAAACCCCTGCATTACAGAGAAATGATCTCGAGGCAGGGCTTGTCACCAGGATAAAGAACAGCACTTCGGGGTTAACACTTCTCTAGGTCAACGGAGGACGCCTCCCATCCGAGCGAAACACGCTACGAGGCCGGGTGGTGTTTGTCCTCTTCCAGCCCCGACGAGTCCCGAGTCGGCGAGGGCTCTGCGCGGCCGGCCCAGGGGGAACCGCCTCGGCAGAGCGGCCCGGCTGCACCCACGGCGTGTGCGCAAACTCGCCCCGCGCGCACGGCCCCGGGCACCGGGACGCCCGGCGGACGCGGCCCCCAGAGGCCAAGTGCAACGACAGCGTGACCACCTGGCCGCACAACGCTAGGCATCGAGCCCCCGCGTAACTATGGAGGTCCGAGTAGGACCAGCTGGAGCCCAGGAGGAAGACTCAAGCCGCTGCAGGAGGGCTCTGAGCTGAACCGTACCGCCAGGTGCCCGGATCCAGGCAGGGGAAGGTGGAAGCCGGTGTCAGCAGCCAACAGAAAAGCTGGAAAAGCCCCCGGAACACGCGAAGCAGAAGGTGCGGGCGGCGGCGGCCAGGCCAGGGATCCGGGGGCCAGGGATCCCGGGGCCGGTGCGTACAGTGGGCGGGGCGTCCCTGGAGAGGATCGGATGGGGCCTGTGGCCGGTGGGCGAGGGGTGCTGGGGACAGGAAGGGCTGAGCAAGCGCCGCCAGCCCGAGAGAGCGAGAGGACACAAGGGAAAGGAGAGGGCCAAGTCACGGAGCAGAAACGCCCACCAGGACCGGGCGCACAGGAGCCAACACAGAAAATGGCCAGCAACACGCACACTGCAAGTTAAAGCCAGAGCTCTGCATGACCACACTAAGGGAACACTGAAGTCTGTCCTCTCCAGTGTGTGTCATAAGCACGTTTAACAACCCTTACCGAAGATACAAGGTCAGTAGGAGCTGGGGGCGGAGGGGAGGGGGGCAAAAGAGAGACCTCCAATCACGTACCACAGTTTCCTGGGCAGTACTGGGGTCCACGGGAATGCATCTCGAATGTTTGCTGTGTAGTTTCAGCGAGGTTAGCTGTGCAAGTGCTTGGAGCAGTACTTGGCCAGGAGGTAGGGGTCCACACCAGTGTCTGCCCTTTGTCCCTGAGGCCCCCAGGCCCCCCAGGCCTCGCCCCTGTGCAGCGCCACTCTTGTGGCAAAAGGACCAGGGTCCCAGAAGAACTTGTGGAATGGGTTGAGAAACCTGATTTTTCTACACTTTTTGGCTTGAGAATGCAAAGAAATTCACTCCCCCCCCCCCTTTTCCTATTAACCAGATCATCTCAGATTTATTTGGTGCTGTGATCATTATTCTCAGGAAACCTGCCTCTGAATATACAGCCTGACCGTGGGCTTTTTTCTTAGGCCAAATTTGGTGTAATCAATCAATGTGTTTGTTTACATTTCTTCGTACCTTCATTCCAATAAAGATTTAAGTCACTTAAACATTCGCAATAAAGTGAGGAAAAACTGGATTAAGTCAGGATTAGGAAATTGATGCTAACACAGAAATTCAGGCCTAGAAGAATATAGCGATAAAAAGCCAGGGCCCTAAAAGAGTCTTGGAAGCTGCCAGACTTGGCAACCCTCACAGGGGATCGACAAGGGAGGTGCTTGAAGGTCAGGATATGGGGCGGTCCCCAGAGAAAGTGCACGTGCTAAATGCTCCAGAGAAGCAAAAAATGTCTCCTGGTACTCGCTTCTGAGAGAAAGTTCTCATCGAAGTCTTCCTCTGGAGGACACAAGGTGATACCATGCTTAGCTGTTCTACGGAGCGCAGGCTACTACTGAACAGGAACCTCGCCACCGCGAGGCCCCCATGCCATCCGTCCATCCGTGCGCCCCGAGAAGCCTGGAGTGTGGCGAGCCTGCCCCGTCAGACGCTTCCACCTGCTAACCCGCCGCAATTCAGTAAGAGCACACAAATCACATGCTTCTGAGAAGCAGACGTGTCACGCGTATTCACATCACTGCAACATCAAATTAGTGGTTTTTAAAAATTTGTCAGGAGGGACACCCAGATGGCTCACACAGTTAAGTGTCCGACTCTTGATTTTGGCTCAGGTCGCGATCCCACGGTCGTGGGAACAAGCCCTGTGTCAGCCTCTGTGCTGACAGCACAGAGCCTGCTTGGGACCCTCTCTTTCCCTCTCTCTTGGTCCCTCCCCCCTCTCAAAATAAATAAACATTAAAAAATAAATAATTAATTAAAATCTGTCAGGGAGAGAAAGAGGGAAAAACCGGTAATATCATCACTTGACAAAAATGAACTACTGGGACCTCATGAAGATAAAAAGCTTCTGCACCGCAAAGGAAACAATCAACAAAACTAAAAGGCAACCAATGGGATGGGAAAAGATATTTGCAAATGACATATCAGACAAAGGGCTAGTATCCAAAATCTATAAAGAGCTCACCGAACTCCACACCCGAAAAACAAATAATCCAGTGAAGAAAGGGGCAGAAAACATGAATAGACACTTCTCTAAAGAAGCCATCCAGATGGCCAACAGGCACATGAGAAGATGCTCAATGTCGCTCCTCATCAGGGAAATACAAATCAAAACCACACTCAGATACCACCTCACGCCAGTCAGAGTGGCCAAAATGAACAAATCAGGAGACTATAGATGCTGGAGAGGATGTGGAGAAACGGGAACCCTCTTGCACTGCTGATGGGAATGCAAACTGGTGCAGCCACTCTGGAAAACAGTGTGGAGGTTCCTCAAAAAATTAAAAATAGATCTACTCTACAACCCAGCAATAGCACTGCTAGGAATTTACCCAAGGGACACAGGAGTGCTGATGCATAGGGGCACCCGTACCCCAATGTTTATAGCAGCACTCTCCACAGTAGCCAAATCATGGAAAGAGCCTCAATGTCCATCAACTGATGAATGGATAAAGAAATTGTGGTTTATATACACAATGGAATACTACGCAGCAATGAGAAAGAATGAAATATGGCGTTTTGTAGCAACGTGGATGGAACTGGAGAGTGTGATGCTAAGTGAAATAACTCATACAGAGAAAGACATACCATATGTTTTCACTCTTATGTGGATCCTGAGAAACTTAACAGAAGACCATGGGGGAGGGGAAGGAGGAAGAAAAAAAGGTTAGAGGGGGAGGGAGCCAAAACATAAGAGACTCTTAAAAACTAAAAACTGAGGGTTGATGGGGGGTGGGGGAGAGGGGAAAGTGGGTGACAGGCATTGAGGAGGGCACCTGTTGGGATGAGCACTGGGTGTTGTATGGAAACCAATTTGACAATAAATTTCATATTAAAAAAATACATATCATCACTTGAAACCATTAAGAGTACAAGAAAAACTGAAACTAAATTTTATAAGATAAAGTAAATGCTAAATTTAATTACCAATGCCAATATTAAAAGTATCCAATGATACAAAACATGACACTCATAACCAAAAAACTTATCTTTACAATTCCTTAAATCTAAATTGATTTGTTTCTAGAGAGAGAGAAAGAGAGCATTTGTGTGCAAGCAGGGGAGGGGCAGAGGGAGAGGGAGAGAGGCTCAGTCCCAAGACCCTGGGATCATCACCTGAGCTAGAATCGAGAGGCCGATGCTTAACGAACTGAGCCACCCCGGCACCCCTTAAATCTATAGTTAAAGAACAGGGGCGCCAGGGTGGCTTAGTCAATTGAGCGTCCACTCTTCATTTCAGCTCAGGTCATAATCCCAGGGTCCTGAGATCAAGTTCCTCGTCGGATTCTGTGCTGAGCGTGAAGCCTGCTTGAGATTCTCTCTTGCTCCCCCCCTCCCCTGCTCGTGTTCTCTCTCTAAAAAAAAAAAAAGAAAAAGAAAAAAAGAACAGCTCCTTGCATAAGGAATATTAATCTATTGGCCTTTTTTTGTATAGAAATTTTCATAAGCCTTTAGTCATGTATGTGTGAAATATTTTAGACACTATCATTTGACATATACACTATATCATTACACAGAAAATACTTGGTCTTTTTCTAGAAATTTCTATTTAAAGATATTTCAATTAAAAACATACCCAGGAGCGCCTGGCTGGCATGCGACTCTTGCTCTTGGGATTGTGAGTTTGAGCCCCACATTGGGTGCAGAGATAACTTAAATTTAAAAAATAATTTTTTTAAATATATACCCAGTACATGCTAGTTACACGGGTGTAATTCACTGGGTGAAATTCACCCAGCTGTACACTTAGGAATCATGTACTTCTCTTATGTAAATTTTGTTTTATTACGAAAAGCCTAAAAGAAAACACTCCCTTATAAACATTCGGGCAAATATTTCCAGTTAGTCTCGGGTCAAGTAAAATGGGGAAAAATGTGTGCGCATGCATATACGATGGATAAAATGGTGCATATAAAAGTGTGTAAGACCTCGGGAAAACCTGGAGTTTACTGCCATTCTGATTAATATTAGGACTAAAAATGACACTTAAACTCAAAACAGAAGAGAACATAACTGAACCTACATTAAAAGGCAATACAGTAGGAGACAAAGAAAAAAGGAAAGCTGCAACACTAGAAGTCTCTGTGCCTATTACACTGGATCTGATCATCTGAGCTATGGGAGACTGAACTCTAGAGCTACTGTTGATCCTTTCCATGCATGCTACTTGGGTTCCCGTCAGGACTTTCTGACCGGAATTCTCTAAAAGCAAAATGCATCCTGTATACAGACCAAAAAACGGTCCAAAGTGGACTGTGAGGGTGAAGGCAGAACTGTTTTACTTTACAAAGTAACACTACACACTAAAGTGATTGAATTATTTCAGGAGCATTAAATACGGCAAATGGAGTCCTTTCTGCCAGCAATTAACATAAATTAAATGTTGATGGGAACTTCACTGGTGTCACGATCCTTAGTTTTACTGTATTTGTATTTTACTGTCTTGGATACAGCACCGGCTCCATTATTTCTTGCACTGTAATTATCACTAATGGATTCTGCCATAATGAGATCCCACCTGTATTTTGGATTATTTGCTTCACTTGTTTCTTTTTAGCACAGCTGAAACACAACTGCAAAGAACACCCTGCTCTGATGACCTCTTTTGTTTGCAAGCGATTTACAGAAGATTTTAGGCTTTGCTGTTGGGTTTCAGAAGTCTCTGCGATCTTACTGGTATTTCCCTAGGACTGCTCCTTCCTACTTTCAAAACCATCAAGTTCTGTTTGTCAGGGGATAGCACTTGGCAGCGTGTTTAACTTCATATTTTCACAATGAGAAAGGTCATGCCTCTGCTGTCAGCTTCCACTGCTAAAACACTCGGCACCACATTATTCATGATCCTGTGCTTTATAAAAGCAACTTTCAACTCAACAATGCTTGCTTTACACAAGTTAATCCCAGTGTATCCCAAAGTGTCAAGGAAGTGCCCTGCAAAATAGCACGATTAGTTTCACAAACATATCATCTGAAAAATGTAAATTCTCTAGCTCAGTTCTATGGTAATCACCTGCAACCAGAAGGCTGAGATTGCTTTTGGAAATAAGAGGGCATTGTTAGCCTTTTCCTGTGACTGTGAGGCCAGGAGTAGGTAATTAGGTTATTTCTAAGAAACTAAAAGTGCTCAAGCCATCTTGATATGCTTTGAGCATGAAATCTTACTAATTTTCCAAGGCAGCAAAAATGCCTAGCTTATTTCCATTTTCATGCAACTGTGACTTTTAAGATGACAGATGGTAACAAAGCATTAGCCTTCAGACGTCCCTTTAGAAGGCAATTACATTTTTACCAGTTCCATTTTACTAAAGACATTTTTACCTGGCCGGACACTAGTTCCATTTTACATGGTCCTGCCCCTCAACCTGGGTTTTACGTAGCTATACCAATCACGACAGGATCATAAATGCATAGCTGTCAGTTGTGTGCTTCTATGTTATTGGTACCACCTCCTTCCTTATTAAGGTGTCTCTTATTCTTAAGCAACCGAACAGTCAGACCACACGTGTTGCCACCAGTCTGATGACCTCTCAAGCCTGCTCACTTCCCTAACATAGCCACATCTCCTCTACCAGTATACACAGCAGGAGAAAACAGAGTCTAAGAAGAGCCAATTCATGTTAATCAACCTTCACCTTCACTAAGTAAAAAAATGCACAGACCAAAAACAAGGGAAGCCAGTGTCTTCCCCATGACCGTTCCGAATAAGCCCAAATAAACCCCAAAGAAAGGGCAAGTGTGAAAGCCCTTCACCCCCTTTACACAGACAGAACAGAGAATGCACGTGGTACCACTGCAGTAGCGTTCACAAGTGTCTGGATCCTGCGTGAAAAGGAAAAGCAGCCAAGAGACCCTTCTGGAGAGAAGGTGGAAAACAATACAATGGCACACCGGAAGGGCCTTGGATTTCGACCTGGAAACACTTTTCTTAGTAGCTAAGTCGGGGCCTTGGAGGGGCAACCGCAGGACCTTTGGCTGCCTCCACTGTGCTCCGACGGCTGGCTTACTGTAACTGCCCCCACGGGAGCCTCGGGTGCACCCACCTGGTCGCATCCCGCATTCACCAGTTCCTGCAGCATCTGCCGGTTTACTTCTGCAGCTGCGGAAGTGCCCGATTCGTTAGCGAAAGGCAACAGGGAGTATCTGATTTCTCTCAGAGCTTTCTGGTAAGGTCCGAACTTCGGGGTGGCTCTCGTCTGCTGCTGCCGGGCAGCATCCTTGCCCCCCAGGACTTTGGCGGCCAGGGGAGCGTCACTGTTTGGTCCCACCGGCAGGCCCTGAGCGGAAGACTTGGACGGCTGCTTTAAGCCCTCTCGGATCTCCTGCAGTCGCTGGCGGCTGTTTCCAGAATAAGTCGTGGCAGGAAAAGTCTTTGGCCTCATTGTTAGTCCAGTTTCCTTTTACCATAAATACAATCTTCTTAAAGTGTTTTATTATTAAAAAAAAAAAAAGAAGAAGAAAAAAGAAAAAAAAACTGTCAACAGTATCAGTTAGTTGTAAACATACTTTCAAAACAATTTCCTTTTGAAAATTTTCTTTCCTTCAATATTTGTAGTTCCTATGGAGAACCTAAAATTTTCCAGAGACTTCATTCCGAAGATCATCACTATCTGAAAAAGAAAATGGAAAGAACATACTCATTGATGGTCTTCACATACTGTTGACAATACTTTTCAGAAACGGGCAATGATCTTGAAAATATTCCACTTGAAAGGATTAAGAAAGAACACATCACCCGTCAGAAATGATAAAAATACTGTTCAGCTCTAGTCGGCGCCCATGACATCTAGGGCTGTCCCAAGATGTTTCCTGTAACATGTAATCTGTAATAAAGTAAATCTCCACAAGCTCATATTACTTACAAATATTCACCTCAGAGTAAGAACAGTAAGTAGTATTAATGGATCGTTCACTCGAAATACTTCATTATAATATAATTTCACTTTGAAACTTGCAGCTTGAGTGTTTAGGGTTAAACCTTCCACGTGAGGTCTTGGATTTCTGGCTTGTCCCTAATAACCACTCAGTTCGTAGCACACACCTTTGTCTCTTATCTCTGTGGCTTTACTAACCCTTCCCCCGACCTGCACCTGTGGTCCTTCCATGTCTTTGCAAAGTCTGCCGTCTAAAGCCCTCCCAGACTTCCTGAAAGACGCCACAAACTTGTCACATTAAAAGTGTCCTATATCGCAAGTGAAAGAAGTTCTAACACAATGTGTTATGAGACTTTGAAGGTAACAACTCCCTGGGTTTTTTTATAAAATGGTCACCTTCTTATCAGCATTTTGACCTAAATACCAAAATAAAAATATGTTTCTTGGAGACACTGATCCTTACGCGGACGGGGACTGGTAAAATCACGTGGGTGATTCCGTTCTCGGAGCGCACCGCGACCGTACCGACAAGCGGCTGTACCAGGAAAGGTGATCCGTGTGGATCGCCTAGCACACTTGAGCACAGAAACGGCCCCCACGCGCAGAGCCAGAGACCCCAAAGCCATTGCCGGTAGTGGACGAGACCTACCCCAGGCCTAATTCACTGAATACTCCGTTGTTGTTGCATTCGGAAAACAAGATGCTGCCCTTGGCAGCCAGCTCCCCCGGAAGCAGGATCTAGCTCAAGCCACTTGCCGGCTGGGTGACCTTGAGCGAGTCCTCTAACTCCCCGTGCGAGGCACAGCACGAAGCCTGGCAAGGGGGCGGTGGGGGGCGGCGAGAAAGAGCGCGCATGCGTCTGGCCCCGTAGCACTGGCGGCGCAGCCAGTCTTGGGGGAACCGCGCCGTCTGCCACTCGTGTGAGTACGGCTTATGTCGTCAGCTCTCGCGACCCGAGCGCGGTGCCCACGGTGGCAAAAGCGAAGGCCTGCGCGGCCGCTGGGCTCACGCCCCAAGTTCCGGCGGGCCCGCTCCCTTTCCTTCCTGTTTTGCCCTCACTCCTTCCACTCCTTTTGGCCCATAGGACTCGGGGAGCAAACTGTAAAGGATAAGCATTTTGCATTTTAATCAGCAAAGAAAAACTGAGCACCCTTTAAAGGGAAAGGAGCAGCGGGATGTGAACTTTTTGTTTCAGCGAGGAATTTTAGAACTGTAAAATGGAAGTCTGCTTCACAGACACTTTCACGTCGAAGAAAAACTGATGGCCAATATTCATCCGGGATCTACTATGTGCTGGGCTCTGAGGGTTCTATGTGAATTTGCTTATGTAGATCTACCTCATCACCACACATGGCCGTAAACCCGAAGAAACGACATCAAAATTACTATTCTTTTCTTACAGGTGGGAAGGTGGAAGGTCTGAAAAGTTCTATCACTTCCTCAACGAAACTGAGGGAAGAGTCTATTTACGAAGTGAGAACCAGACTCAACACATTTTCCAACATGGAATTCATACTCTGAGCCACAACGTTTAACACAGCAGTCCCTGACACGACTGTTGTAAGACTCTGCAGACAGTGAGCAATTAGATCCAAGAACTGCTGAGATTTCCCCAGGGCCTGGACCAGAGTGTTGGCAGGGAGCCAGAAACCCAGAGCTCTGCTTAATTGGTGTAAAATGGGGCATACTGTAACCACACTCATTTTCAGTGACTTCGTGGTCTAAGCATCTGTTTTGAAATACCTAACTTTCTAAAACCAGGGGTTCCCGTTCCAGCAAAAATAGAGAGGTTCTCAGGGAGCTGCCAAGCACGTATGGAGGGTCCTGAGTGATTCGATATGTCTGAGGACAGGCAGGAGACTTGGCTCTTTTCCTGTGGGAATTTACACAGATCACTTTGTTTCCCATCTCTAGGGTCTTCTTACCCTTTCTTTGAAGACTAAAATACAGAAGACGTAAATCATACTATCTTCTCACAACACATAATCAGGGAGGGTTTCTTCGCAGTCGAAATGTACTCAGGCTTCCTCTGCCACCGACTCATCTCTGTGCCATCCGCCCACTTGCCCACCTGGCAAACATTCATCCAAAGCCTACTAACTCTCAGGCGCTACTGGGACAAACAAGAACAAAACTCCGCCTCGGCAAGGTGAGGGTGAGGGAGCCAAATAAACAGCTTCAAAGGACAAGAGATGCCCAAAGGAGAAAAAAAAGAAACCATGTAAGAAATGGGTGAATAAAGGAGAAAGTCAGAAAAAGCTCTGAAGCAGAGACGACTGGGTCTGAGTGTAGGGAGGAATGGAACTCCAGCCAGAGGGAACAGCATTTGCAAAGGAGCAGAGGGACAGAAGTGTGCAGGCCCCGCCCTCCCATTCACGTCCGGGTGGAGGCTTTTCCTGGAGGGTGATGGAGGCTTGAGACCCTGGAGGTGCACAGGGCTCCATCTGAAGGACCTGCATGGACACGTTGTCTGCACTCCTTGCAGATGGTGGCAAACTGTTGTCTGTGGTTGAGCTCGGGAGGGACATGGCCAGAAGTGCCCTTTTAAAGAACTGAGTCTGGAATCTAACTGGAAGGGACAACCACACACACCAGGTAGACGAAGAAAGCCTGGGTGAGAGGCAGCAAGCCCAGGGAGGGAGGAGGAGAGGGCTCGGAGCTAGCTACACCTTGGCCAGGTGTCAGGGCTTGAAGCCATCAACAGAGCCACCAGCAGGTGGGACATTTCCGTAGCTCGTGACTGTCCACGAAAGAGCAGTCAGGTGAGTGAATGGAGAGCTCGTATCCCTCCCACCTGGCGTGTCTTAGGGAGCAGCGGTCTGTAATAAGCCTCATTTTACCTTCAGGCGCTATTAGCAGAGTGAGGAGAAGGTACAAGGTGATTTGCACTCCGCCAGGAAGGGCAAGGGCCGCAAGAGACGGTCCAGACTGAGGAAAAAGGAGCCGTGAGAAAGCCAAACCAAGGCGCCCTCTCTGCCCAGCCACACCGGCAGCGGAAAGGGGAGCCAGACGCGGGGGAGGGAGGCCCTGGCTGGTCCTGAGGCTTAAGAGCCACCTCTGGAACTTACTTTCAAATGGGAAGCTGGGGCTCCCGGGTGGCTCGGTCAGTGAAGCATCCGGCTCTTGGCTGCAGGTCATGACCTCGTGGTTTGTGGGACGGAGCCCCACGTCAGGCTCCGTGCTGATACCGTGGAGCCCGCTTGAGAGTCTCTCTCTCTGCCCCTCCCCCACTCTCTCCCAAAACGAGAAAACTTAGGAAAAAAAACGGAAAGCTGCTGAAAGCTGGGGAAGAAGTAAGGCTTTGTTTGGGGCGGGGGTAAAGTTTGACATCACTTCTTAAGCTGAACAACTCGTAAGATCGACGAACGTTCACAGAGAACACACCCTGATGCGTAGCATCCAGATCAAGGAGCGTTGTCATGACAACTCCGGAAGCCCCCAGCCTCCCACAGACCCACGCTTCAAGGGGAACCGCGGTCACGACTTCCAGCACCAAGGATCAGCCAGTTTTTGAACTTCATGTCCGTGGCATTCCACGCCCCGTACTCTTTGTCCAGCTTATCTGGGCCAACACCGTTTGGCTATTCACACACACGGTATGCAGCAAGAGGGCCACCTTTTCACTGCCGTGTCGTGTTCCGTTGTGTGAACATCCTGGCCATCCACTCTGCCACCACAGGACACGTGGGTCGGTCCCGGTCTGGAGCTGCGGCAAACTGTGCTGCTGCCTCAAGGCTGCTGAGCCCCCACGGCCCCGGCCCCAGACCTGAGGTGCTGAGTCCGCCGCCCGCTCTACGACACTGCTCCCACCGCCCTACCAAGTACTTTGCGCGGTTGCGGGCAGAGCCTTGGTGGTTCATGCGGTACCTCTGAGGGGCTATAAAAAGATGCCCCTTCGTCAAGTAAGTTCTTTGCGACTGTATTGTCGTACAACGCGAGCAACTCCTGCCCTGGGGAGCTTTCCAGAGCTCTGGGGACAGTGGCCTGGCTCGCTCTTAAACATACTGAGGCCAAATGTCACGATCTATCACACACCCCGGGTGAGGGGGGCAGGTAAAGTCTGAACCACAAGGAGGGTGGTTCTTCAAGGCAGGTGACAGAGGAGAGATGTGATCCTACGTACTGTCCAGAATATGTGCGTATCGTGTGCGTCACGTGACTTTATCCGGGCAGGTAACTCCCCGCTGCTGCTCAGGTAATCTGCGAGCGGCCCAGAGTCTGCACACAGGCTGCACACGCCCTCACGGAAGTGAGCACTTACACGACGTGAGGCATGCCCTTTTACGTGCAAGGCCCTTGAACCCTGCGCAACGTGAACACTCACACAAGGCGGTCCTGTTACTAGGTCTTAGGGAAGCAGAAAATAATGGCAAGCCTCTGACTTTAAGGCGCTCAGAGTCTAAGATGGGAGACAGAGGGGAGGACTGGTTACTTACCTAATGTGACAATAAAAGTCTTCCCAAAGAATTATGGGGATCTGAAACGGAATAGCAGCCGGAGAACGGAGAGAAGTGGGTGGGTTCAACAGCAGCTAAGAACCAGAACCTGTCAGGGTTGGTGACGTTCACCAGAGGACTGCTCTGGAAGAGGAGGCCAGGTTTTTGGTCTGGAAACCAGAGCTGATGGCAGTACCGTCCTCTGAGCCACGACAACCGTCGGCACAGCGGGCACCGTCCAGAAAGCAGCCTTGGTGGGGACGGAGGAGGGCAGTTATCGGGAAGTGAGGACACGTCTGGGGGAGGCTGATTCAGAAGACTGCCGTTCGGTGCAAAGGAAACAGCAGCTGGAGGTGAGAAGCCGGGCTCCCGCCCCCAGCTCTGGCACTTGGCTCCGTGAGCTGGGCCAACACTTCCCCTCTTGGAGCTTCGGTTTCCGGCCGGGCAACACGCCTCCCTCTGTCTCCTTGACAGGGCTGCTCGGGAGATCACAGGTGAAGCCGCCTGTGACATCACTCTCCTCTGTAACGCACAACACCCTGGCCAATTATTAGAGTTACTAATAAGTTCAGGACTCAGAATCAGTAAAAACGGCTTTAATCAAGTCAAGAGACCACACCAGGGCAAACCGCAGACGGGCTCAGTGGAAAAGGCACCAAACTGAATGTAGAAACACGGGTATTTCATGCTCACTCCGTGTGCCTCCTCTTTAAATATTCGATAACCGTGCTTCAAAAGTTAAAGTATCTTCCTTGTTAAAGAAAAAAAAAAAGGGGCGCCTGGGTGGCTCAGTCGGTTGAGCGTCCGACTTCAGCTCAGGTCACGATCTCGCGGTCCGTGAGTTCGAGCCCCGCGTCACACTCTGGGCTGATGGCTCAGAGCCTGGAGCCTGTTTCCGATTCTGTGTCTCCTTCTCTCTCTGCCCCTCCCCTGTTCATGCTCTGTCTCTCTCTGTCTCAAAAATAAATAAATGTTAAAAAAAATTAAAAAAAAAAAAAAAGAAAAGCACAGAGAGAGAAAAACTTAAGTCATTTGACTTCATGTTTAAAACACGTGCCTTCAGCCGGGCCCAGGATGTTCAGTTCTGAGCAGTACATGAGTTTCGAGAAGCCGACTGCTTCCCGACCAGCCAGAATCCGGTTCAATCTGTAGGACTCTGGGCAACTTAAAAGCAACAAATTCTTCCTTCCTTCTGGAACCTGGCAAGACCGTTGTCTCTGCTAGGAACAAATACCATTCCCGGCCCGATTCACTTATGCCTCCCAGAATTCTCAGCTTAAAACTCCCCTCCGCAGAAGGACCTTCCTGCCCACCCAATCTCAGAGACCCTGCTGTCCACTCCCAGCCTTCCCACAGTGCCATCACAGCGTATAGTGTGGGACTCCTCTGGAGTCACCTCCCCGGGAGGCTCCGGGGGACAGGAGCACCTGCGGTGGGGTACAGGCAGTGCAGGAACACGGCTGGCACAAGGCGGTGCACACGGGAGGCCCCCAGGAAACAGCAGAGCTCTGCCCTGGGACTTAAGACGCGGCCCAAACGAAACATCCCCGAGTGAAGCTCACACATAACTATGATCAAAGTCGCACAACTACAGTCCGTCAGTCAGCCAAGAACAGGAACGCAGCTGTGACACAGGCCACTATATGGCTGGACCGTGAGAACATCATGCTAAGTGAAACAAGCCAGACACAGGAGGACACACACTGCATCATGAGGCATCTAGAACAGGCAACCTGAGAGAGACAAAGCGGAAATGGAGATGACCAGGGCCCAGGGCAATGGGGAACTACCGTCTAGTGCGGAGAGTGTTTGTATGGATGATGAAAAAGCCTGGAGGGCAGACGGGGGTGACGATTCCAAGAACAACATGAATGTACCTCATGCGGCTGAATTATACACTCGTGAGTGGCTAAAATGACACGTACTATGTACAATTCACTTTCATAAAAAATGGGGAAAAACCATCTAACTATACACATTTAGCTAACTAGCGTTTGGAGAATGGTTCCCTTTCTAAACACAGCTACACATGCAGAGACTGGACCTCAGGATGGGGCGCTGACAGGGGGGCAAAGTCCCCTCCCGGAGTGAAGTCTAATCTGCCGATGGCACACACGCCCATGCAAGGGCACCACCCCCCCCTACCGCCACCGCCAGGATGCTGACCGTCACCCCCACCGTCACCCTCACCGCCAGGATGCTGACCGCCCCCCCCCATCACCCCCACTGTCACCCCTGCCACCAGGATGCTGAAACACATGACAGGGAACAGCTTCTGCAGAGCCATGCTCCTAAGACACTTGGCAGCTTTAGGCACTCGAGTTGCCCACAAACATCCCAGTTATAAAGCCAACCAGCACAGGTGAGACCAGCATTTCTGTGTTGCCGTCCGAATTTATTCCTGAGCCGAAAAATACCAAGTGGATGAACCCTTAAACAGAATCTGATCAGCGGTCTTGGTTTCTTTTCTTCTTGTTTGCCCCTCAACAGCTTATTATGAAAATTTTCAAACTACAGAGAAGTGGAAAGAATGACTCGGTGACACCCCATAAACCCACCACCCAGGAGAGCCCCTCCGCGTGGCAGGGAAGGAGGGCAGCACCCACTCTTCTCATGTTCTTTCCATCTTCCACCGTCGTCTTACAGCAAGCGCTGGCCCTGCGACCACCACGGGCACCGTCCTGTCTCCGTAGGCCAATATGTAAAATAGCACCTCTGGGTAAACTGTGTTCCTGCCTGAACAATCTGGAAAGCAGGAAACTTTCCTTCAGTCTCATAAAGAACGAAAGTATTTTCGCAGCCTGAGACCTTGTATTTTAGGTTTTAGTTTGAAGACAATCGATTTCGTGGCCAAATCATGAACTTAGGAAAGAATTTTTCGTGGGAATACTCACTAAACTAAGACTGCAGCTGGAAATTAGTTCCTCTGACACACCGCCATATCATTTTAATAAGTTCTTTCATCAAGAATTTCCTAAACACGACGACCCTACGGCCTCGTGGACACGGGTTTTAAGAAATGAGGGTACCAGGCAAGGTAGGTCTGGTTTTAGAAATTTGTTTGGTATCATCAATCGATTTGAACATGCTTTAAAAGAAACTATAAGACTCCAGAATTTTAAAACCACAGCACAACCCACAAGACAAAAACTCCTCATTTTCAAACCTGGAGCTGAGACAACTACTTCAGTACAGGTGGCTCATAGAAAACTGTTACGAGCGATTATCTGAAGCGTCTATTAATTTGGCGCCATCAACTCCAATCCCGATCCTGGAAAGTGCTAAAGGTGTTCAGGAACCTTTACTCTGATTTCTTAGTGCTTCGTAGACCCACACTGGTTGCTTAACGCCGATCAAGCACCAACCACAGAATCCACCAGACCCACGTCTCTCAGGACCCACACTAATGATAAACATTGGCATTTTTTTAAAAATGGTATCTCTTGGGACTAAAATTCCACTTATAATTGAAATCATATCCTTCCCATAACGAACTAGCAAAGCTGAAACTACATCAGGCAGCCGGGCCAGGCCTCCGGCCAGATGCTGAACGTCAGAATCACAAACCACCACGCTGACGGGCCTCTCCATTGTGTCCAGGCCAGGAAACCACACAACGGGTCCATTCCCCTCATAACGAGAGTCTTGGAGGAAATCAATGATTACATTCCTCTGGGGATCCGGGAAAACTCCCCCCCAAAACAGTGCCATCACAAGGCTGTAGTGGGCTGAGAAGTGCCATAGGTGTGCCAAAAACTTTGCTGGATATTATGAGGTCTCACCCAGATTGGAACAAGGTCTCACCTCTAAATAAGCTTACTATGGAGAAGAAAAACAAACCATCACATTCTCTATAGTTCTGCACCCGATATCTGTAGGATACGTATGTATGCATTATGAGCAACGGCATAAAAAAAAAATGGAGCCACAGAAGTCTGTACTCAAGATTACTCAAGTGACCAGGTTGTAGATAAATTTATTATCCGTTATTTGCAGCATTCCTAACAGCAAGCAAGCAGCTGTACAGGATGGGTCTCCTTATCTTCAACTCCATACCCGAGCAAGGGTTTTCAATCTTTGGGAAGGCCCTGCTTCCTCCCCCTCCAAATTTCAGACACACGCCAGCTAGGGAGTCAGGACACCCATCCCATTTGAGAGCCCCTGCTATGGACAGAGGTAACACTGTGACTGTGCAAAGAATCCGAGTACATGTGCCTGTTTGGGAAAAATCTGTTACAGAAAGGATCATTTCAGCAAAACTGGAAAGGCTAAAGGGCTAGGATTTGATGAAGGAAGTGTGAAGCTATTCTTAGAGCCTGGAACTTCCTGTGAAAAGGCTCAAACATACAAGAGAAAGATGAACAGGCAGACAGTGTCGGGGAGGGGGCAGGTACCGTCTGGGTACATTTAATGAAAACACAGGAGTGAGACTCCTGAGGTAGGATGAGGTTAATTAGTAATGGAACCCGCTGGTCCTTAGCATTCCTCATCAGGAAAACTGCCTGGAGGCAGGGAGGCCAATACTCCAACGAAGGCCCGCTCCAGTCAAAAGCCAGCTTACATCCGTAAGATCTTTGCCATCCTTGCTAACTTAGAGGCTACAGAATCTACACTATGCCAAAATAGAACAATAACAAGCTGTCCATAAACTTACACCACTGCTACAAAATACGAGATGTTTCACTTGTCCTCCAAGAAATTCCTCTGAATGTCAAACGTTAGCACATGAGCGAGAAGTATTTAATTAGCTTAAAAAACTGCTTGTCACCATTAGGTGGCCATGGTCTAGATGGTAAGCAACATAAGGTTTTGTTTTCATGTGGTGACCGGCCAACATTCAGCAATGTCAAATTTCTGTCCTAATTTTAGTATCACCAACATTATCTTTATTTCCACTATTAACCCGTTTGAATAATACTTCCAAATGAAACGATAAATCGAGTAACAGTTGCTTTAAAAAAAACAATCCAGAGAGAATAGCTAACACTTAATGAAACTGGTGGTCCGAGCAGGGCTACGGTCAAATACCAGGAGCCGTTCAAAGGCGCCGTGTGTAATAATGGCCTGCTTCCTAGAGCATCACCCACCCGACAGCCAATAGGAGCGGTGACCCCTGGACTTGTGCCACAGAGGCCCAGATCTGTCCAGAGGAATTACTGAGCAATAGGCTTTTTTATTTTTTTTTTTTAAAATTTTTTTTTTTTTCAACGTTTATTCACTTTTGGGACAGAGAGAGACAGAGCATGAACGGGGGAGGGGCAGAGAGAGAGGGAGACACAGAATCGGAAACAGGCTCCAGGCTCCGAGCCATCAGCCCAGAGCCCGACGCGGGGCTCGAACTCACGGACCGCGAGATCGTGACCTGGCTGAAGTCGGACGCTTAACCGACTGCGCCACCCAGGCGCCCCAGCAATAGGCTTTTTTAAAAGGGAAGGAGATTCAGAGACTTTTTTCAGCTGGAAGTCAGTCACTTTAGGGATTATCAAGCCCGACCCCTTCATTCTGCCGATCGGGATATCTTGCTCCTTCTTAAACAGATTTACAGCCAAGACAAATTAAATACGCTGAGTTCTCTTCTGTATTTCTTCAAGCCATTTTTTAGAGGTCAGGAAGGAATACTGTTGAGAAGTTTTACATCATCACCATGAAATAAAATATAAAAACGGCTTTTCGAAAACTGTGTTGGTCTGGTTTTTCCAATACAAAGCAGAACGCCCCCCCTCCCCCAAGCTTTCCGAATCCTACCCAGTGTTTGTGGCGAATTTATCAGCTTCAACACCTTCCCCCCCCCCCCGCCCCCCACCAGAATAGTGGGATCTAGGAGCCTAGGGCTGGCTATTTACAACACAGCATTTAAAATAACAAGTCATAGTATTGTAGAAACACTCCCCTCCCACCAAAGGAAAGTCCCTCCCATCAACCCTGTGATTTGCTAAGGAAAGAAACATGTAGAGTTCCAATATACACTCAGGTCAAAACCATTTCCAACTAGATGCAGAGGCTGGTAGAATCTTTTCCAATTCTAAAATTTCATGATTCTAGTAATTGACCTTAATAATTTTGCGTGATGTCCTCTGCAGATACTATCTTAAACGGCTTGACATTCGGAGATTTGTTAAATGTTCGGCAATTTTAATTTCAAAGGAATGCTGGTGTATTCATGAAACAGTGTTCTATATACCTGGATAATGAGTCCAAATTTTATGAGACGCTGAATAACGTAGTGTCTTGTTAATTATAATTTAAAACAGACTTTCTTAAACAGTCTCTGCATTCTTATTTTGTAAGATTGTTGTTACTACCTTACTACAACAGCCGCTAAACAAAAAATTAAAAGATACAAAGCCTCTTAGTCTCTTGATTTAGCCCTCAAAATCGGTGGTCCATCGTGGAGGGATTTACCCCGAGATTCAACTAAATATATGGACCAAGATGTACTTATACAAATTTCCTAACAATAAGCCATTGTTCAAGGAAGGCCCCTCATCTACTAAACTTTCAACCGAACACTTGTACAAAGACAACACACATTTTGTGACTTTCATGTCAAATTTCAGTATATTTAAGTTTCTTAGTAAAATGTGGGTAAACATTCCTGTAAAAATGTAACGTATTTGCCGAATACTTTGGGAACCGCGTTCTTTGGCCCCTGAATTTTTATCTGCAAACTCATAGTCTCTGCTTAACAGCACTATTAAACGATTTTTTTTAAGTCTAGATTACTACTATATTGAGAGCACGCTCACTTATATCCTACACAGTGCGAAAATGTGAAAGTTCTTGTTTAACATTTTGTCATCACAAAGCTACAAATAAAGGGTACTTTCACCGTTACGCTTGCAAGAAGAAAAAAAACCTTCTAATTCGAAGGGCTCGGATCAGGTGGCCAGCAGCCCTCCAACACCGGGGCCCCCCGCGCCGTCAGGTGAGTTTCACCTCCTTCGGGGACCGGCCTTCCCCTCCTCCTCCCCCCGGGGCACTGGGGACCCGGAATCAACAAACGACAGGTTTGCTCCAGGCTGACACTCCCGCCCAACCCCGCGCGCCAGACTTCACCCCGAGGTTGATGCTCTTCCAGAAGTTCCGAAGGCAGGCTTGCGCAGAAGCGACTGGCAAAACTCGCCTTAACTCAGAATCCGCACCTCCGGGGTCCGGCAGGGGAGCCGACTGCACGTGAGGTTGCATCAGAAAAGACGAGCTCCAGAAAGTCGGCTAAACTAGGGCGCAGGAAAGGCGGGTTATGCAACGGCCGCCGCTCTCGCGGCCGAGAAGGCGCCCCTGAAGCTCGGGCTGCGACCCGCGAGGACCCGGAGGCACACTCGGAGAGGTCGGGGCGCGCGCCGGCCGGGCGTCGCCGGGGGCCGTGCGGGCGGCGCGGCCCGCTGGGAGGAGGGTGGGGGGGACGGGCGCACGGCCCGCGAGGCCACGACGCCGAGGCCTGTGCAGGGACGACGGCGCGGCCCCCGTAGACGGCGGCGCGGTGGACGCGGGATCCCGGCGCTGTCGGGCCGCGCGGCCGCGCCCGGCCCGGCCTGGGGGTAGAAGCCCAGCTCCCCCCGGGGCCGCCCCTGCCCCGCCGGGAGCCCGGCCGCCGCGGCCGCCGCCGCCGCCGCCGCCGCCGCCGCCCGGCGCACAACAAAGCGGCGCAGCCCCGCCGGCCGGGCGCTCGCTCCCAACTTGCCCGGCCCCGCGGACGCCGGACGGCCCGCGACGACGCGCCGCCAGCGGAGGCGGCTCCGGGCCCGGGCCGGGCGGGGGCCGTGGCGGGGGAGTGGCGGGGGGGGGGGCAGGGCGCAGGGCTTCGCTCGGGACAAACTTCCTCGGCCGCCCCGCTCCCCGCCCCTCGGCCCGGCCGCCCCGCCGAGTCGGGCGCCCCTCCCGGAGCCGCGGCCCGCGGCGGCCCGAGGGCGGGCGCGGGGAGCCCCAGGGCCCCGCCGGCCCGCGGAAACTTCCAGCCGCCCCGCCGCGGCCCCCTGGCCGCACGCCCCCCCGCCCCTGCCCCTTCACCTCCTGGGGCGCGGTCTACGCCCTCCGGGGCGTCCTCGCCCGCGGCTCCGGGGCCTCGCGCGCCGGGGGACCGGGCGCCGGTGGCTGGAGCTGCTGTTGGCCCCGCGGGGACGGGGGAGCCCCGGGCGGCGGCGACGCGGGCGGCGGCTGCTCCATCTTCCCGGGGCGCTCACGCCGAGGTTCCAGCGCGCAGACCCAAGTGGGACATTCGCTACATTGTTGGCATTCCACGGGCGTCACGTGACCCCGCCTCCCGCGTCACTCTCGGCCGCATACCAGCCCGGGCGGGGCGCCTGCGGCCCTGGCTGCTCGGCGGCCGGCCCGCCCCGCTCCGCCCCGCCGCCGCTTCCTGCCTCCCGGTCGCGGCCGCCCCAGCCCGCCGCCACCTGCCCGCGGCCTCCCCGCCGGCGCTCGCGGACCTTTCTGCCGCTCTGTCACCCGCCCCCGGCTCCAGCACTGCCCCTTCGACTGCGCGGGTATGAAAGTTGGTAACTCCGTCCTCAAAGCCGCCGTTAGGCATCTCAGACCAGCCTTGGTGGAGAAAGTAAGTTAACAGGCCCGAGGGAGCCACCGAGTTACCAAACAGACGCCAGCTGCTCGGAGGAAGGGCAGAAGAGGACAGACGGCCGTTTGTCCGTGGCACCAAGTACTGAAGAAGGACGTCCGGATGTGTATCCAAATGCGATCAGTTTGAATTCAGTGCAGCCCCACTGCCGCGGCTATGTTGTCTGCGGGAAGTGTCTCACGATGCGCGTGTTTCAAGACTACGTGGATGGTCTCGTAGACCAGCAAGTGACTTTTGCAATCCAGCCCCTCGACTGTCTTTCCTTCTGGGAGCTCTGGATGCGGTACAGGGCATATGCAGGGATTGTGCGCAGATGTGAGCTCGTACTTCCTGCCACGCACAGACTGCGGCAGGTGATGGCAGGGACTGGCATCGTTGTGAAAGCAACTCCAGTTTCCTTTTTCATTAACAAACTCTTGTGAAGTTTTAAAATTTTAATTTGAAAAGAAACGGTAACGAAGGTCATCGTGTCCGGACGTTTTTCACGACCTTACCAGCCCCCGGTCTGTCAGGCTGTGCTCTCGCCTCTCTCCCTGCCACCTAGGCTTCCAGCCCTGCCTCTGCCTTAGCTCTTCCAGGGGACCTTCCCACACAGCCCTCCTGTTTTCTGTCCGCTTTGAGCTCTGGTCATGAAACCATTCTTGGGCAACTTAGAATTCAATTTTATTTTTCAGTCTTATCCCGCACTCTGTCCGGGCATCTTGCGCGGTTAAGTCCCCCGCGGATAATCCGTAATTACATCCCTCTTGCCCTCACCTGTGTACCTCTTCACTCCCCCAGCGACCTTACTTTTTCCTCCCTGGCCCCCAGCGGGCTGGGCTGGTTGACATTCTTCTTTGCCTGTGTTTTAAGGTCCCGCCCTTGCTGTCTTCAAAGATGTCAACATAATTAAATTTAAAAAAAAAAATGTTTTTTTGGTCAAAGAAATATTGTAAATAAAAGGAATTCAGTGGACCTTAAAATTATGTGTAAAAACCCTTACAAAATTTTGTAATTAGTTACAGCATTGTTTGCAATAGTGAAAAATCCAGAAGAACGTAAAATATCCAGCGATAGGGAATAGTGGGAAAATAAAAGGTAGATATTCACATGACAGTAGAGCTAAGTGAATGAACTAGCTGTAGACTTTTCAAAGGATGAATGAGAGAATTCAATCGGAGAGTGGAAAAAAGTAAGTTGCAGAACTATATATATACTATGATACCGTATTCATAAATAAACACCACAGAACCTATACTGATCCCGTACTTTTATGAGTATGGACATGGAGACTGCAAGAAGATGCACCCAATTCAGGACAGCTGTTGCCTACGTGGAAGGAGGGAAACCAGACTGAGGAGGGAAGAATGAGGACTTGAACTTTACCTCCAGTGTGTTACTTCTTGTATTTAAAAAAGCGATGCAAAACTGTCAAAACCTTAAAATTTGCTGATTCCGGGCAAGTAGGTTCAATCATGCGTGCTGTGTTATCCTTTGTGCCTTTCTTTGAAAAAAATCTTTTGAAAATTTTCAAATATATATGGGAAGCAAAGTGGAAACAAGTAAGTGTCTAAATGGAAGCTTGCTTAGGGAAACTGACACACCTATGCAGGAGGATATTGTGATTAATGGTCATGTTTATTGTTTTTCTGGGTATGTGTTTATTGATGTGGAGTCATTCATTCCTTTGGGTTTTTTTGTTTTTTTATTTTTTGAGTACTGCTATGAGTCATGGGCTAAAAGCAGGCACTGGGGATACCATGGAGAGCAAAACCACATGATTTATCCCCTGCTGGAGCTGACAGCCTTGTAGTGACATAATAGAGTACACTATCCAATTTTGTAAAATAATATAAGTGTATATATTTATTTTCAAAAGCTACATACAAAAATATCTATTATATAACATGTAATACAAAAAAACTTAAACATACGTACATACGTATTTTTTTTTCTTTTTAAGTCCAGAAAAATATGCAGCAATGTTAAAAGTTGTAATTTCTGGATTTAGTGATTCTGGGTGATTTTTGTTTCATTTATTTTATTATTTTTTATGTACTTGATTTTCCTTTATTTAAAAAATTTTTTTTAATTAACAAAAATTTTTTTAAGTTTTTATTTTAGAGAGAGAGTGTGCGCATGCTCGTGCTTGCTCATGAGTGAAGGAGGGACAGAGAGAGAGGGAGACACAGAATCCGAAGCAGGCTCCAGGCTCTGAGCTGTCAGCACAGAGCCCGCCGCGGGGCTCGAACCTGTGAACCATGAGATCATGACCTGAGCCGAAGTTGGACACCTAACCGAGCCACCCCAGTTCCCCATTTTTTAAAAATTTTTTGTAAGTTTTTAAATTCCAGTGTAGTTAACACACAGTGTTACATTAGTTTCAGGTATACAATATAGTGTTTCCACAATTCTATACATCACTCAGTGCTCAACGTGATAAGTGTACTCTTTAATCTCGGTCACCTATTTCACCCTTTTAGGTGGTTTCTGTCTGATAGTTCTTAATACTTCTAAACAGAATAGTTAACAAAAATTATGTTTAGTTAAATAATCAACTAAGTAAGTACATCCACACAATTCATCGAGCTGAGAAGAGGAGGAGAGAACACAAGTCCAGCTGAGCACGAGGCCTACCGCAGTGGCAATGTTTCAATGTGTAAATAATTAACATCCCATGTATATAGATGTATGTGTGCGTCCTTACTCTGTAGCAGCTGTTGCCCTAAATTTGTGTATTATCTCATTTAATCCTCTAGACAACTATGTTATGAACCCCATTTTCTGGAAGAGGATCCTAAAACACAGAGTCCCAGTGACTCACCCAAGAAGTAAGAGCTGGGATTCAAACCTTGGTAGATCTGGCTCCAAAGCTTAAAAACACGGGTCTCAGGAAGTCTTGATTATAGTGTGCTTATAAAGAAGGAAGCTGAAACCAAATAACTCCCTTATGCTTCATCTGAGGGAGGAGGAGCGGGCGTTCTAGAGGGAGGAACGAGAGCTCAAAGGCATGTCTCCAGCAGCATCCAGAGCAGAGAGAAGCAGCCACTGCGAGCACGAGGGGCAATCCGCTCCCAGGCAGGGCCCCCGCGGTTGTGAGGCCAGGATGTTTTAGAGGTTCTCACTGAGGCACCCGAGGAGGATGCCATCAGGCTACCTACCTGCCCCCCACCCCTTCCCCAGGCTTTGAATGCAAGAAACCTGAATGATTATGGCTCAGCCTCTTGGTGCCTTAGTGCCTGGAACGCAGCATCCGGTCCTAAAAGGCCTACAAAACTGGAAGATGAGGCACACTGATTTAATTCGTTTTATACCCAGCTATTTTGTTTCCTTGAGTAGTTTATAAATTCCACGGGAACAGGAACCATATTCTTCCCCTGAGACTACATACAAAGAACGTCTTAACTATCAATTTGAATGTATTCAACGCACTTTACGGAATTTTTTTTTTTTAGTTTTTTAATGTTTATTTTTGAAGGAGAGAGAGAGGGAGAGAGACAGTGTGAGTGGAGGAGGAGCAGAGAGAGAGGGAGACCCAGAATCCGAAGCAGGCTCCAGGCTCTGAGCTGTCGGCACAGAGCCCGACGCGGGGCTCGAACTCACGAACCGTGAGGTCATGACCTGAGCTGAAGTCGGACGCCTAACCGACTGAGCCACCCAGGTGCTCTTGAATGCACTTTAATATCTCAAATATCAAAGTGTAAGTACCACCTTTTCCTCCGAACCAAGGACTTTGGGTCAGCCAAGGAGATCTCTGGTTCGTGGTTGGTTGGATTGTTCCATTCTACAAACTTGTAGCAACTTCCAAAGAAAGGATTAACCATTTCAGCTCTGTTAGTTGGAGACTCTGTTTCAATGATGAACTCTTTTTTTTTTACCCTTTTTTGTAATTATGATAAAATATCCATAATATAAAAGTCATCATTTTAACTAATTTTAAGTGTATTGTTCAGTGGCGTTATCTCCACGTCGTACAACTATCACCACCACCCATCTCCGGAATGTCATCGTCCCAAACTGAAGCTCTTACGCATTAAACAAGTCCCATTCCTCCTCTCCTTGTTTGTTTGGGTTGTTTTGAGGGATTTTTTTTTTTTTTTTTTTTTTTGCAGTTAATTGTTTTGCTTCTGTTGGGTGAACAGCTCGTATTTTAACTCTGCTGTCGAGACCCCAGTCTCTAGTAACGTACCATACCTTACTCATTGTTTTGCTTTTAATCTGCTATTAGGTAAGGAAGATCACTTAGCTTATCAAACCTGTATGTACAGAAACAGCTGATGGAACTTATTCCTAGAAGTCTTCCTCTGCAGGGAGGAACGAGGGCTTTGTGATGGCTGTTTCAATTGTTAAAAGGCCATTTGCTTCTTCAGTTTCTGGACATTTCCCAAAGGGTTTATATTGTAGAAAGTCAGACTTCGATACAAGTAGATTATTACTGTTTTTAAGAGAGTAATAGATTAGTAGGCAGTAGATGAATGACCAGTAATGTTTCATATCTTATCATTTTGTAAAAGCCTTTATTTAATACAAACCTACTTATTGGGTTCTACCACCAGGTTTCTTTTAAATTTTATTTTCTTTTTAAATTTTTTACTTTTTTTTTAATTAAAAAAGAGAGATAGTATGGGGGGAGGGGCAGAGGCAGAGAGAGAGAGAGAATCTCAAGCAGCCTCCATGCTCAGTGCAGAGCCCGATGTGGGAGTCAAACCCACGACCCTGGGATCGTGACCTGAGCCGCAATCAACAGTCAGACACACTCAACCAACTGAGCCACCCGAGTGCTCTGGTTTCTTCCAAATTAAAAAAATAATAATAATTTTGGTAAAATACATCTAACTTACCATCTTCACCACTTTTTTAGTGTATAAACTTTTATGTTTCACAATAATGAAAACAGTTCTGATACCAGAGGGGAAAATCCCCAGTATTAAGTTTTCATTTTGCATTCTTATGTGTGTTTTCGAATATTAAAATCATCTTCTCTGATTTTAGCTTATTTCTAATTGCTTTCACCATTTTCGAAAACAGGACCTCCTGGAAAACTTGATGAAACTCGCTAGGGCATCTTTAGGGGAAGGCCCAGGGTCCCAGCAAGGCTCCCAGGGTGGCCCCCTGGCCAGTGTCCACAGACCTGCCTTTCCAGCCCTCCAACACCACCGAGCACAGCTTCATTCTCCGCATAGCAGCCGCTCTGCTGCTCAGATGAGTAATGAAGTATGCGATTGCATAAGTCAGGATTGCTCAAGACTTTAAGAAGATTTGTTCCCAGAAGACCTCAAAGAAACACTGTCAAGATAAAAATCACATTCTGCATTTAGAGAATTCTTATGTTGACACTTCACATTATTAAGAGACGAGTTGCTAAAACAAATTTTCTTTTCTTACCACATCCCCCGTTAGCTTACTTTTCATGCCGAGTGAGCTATGACAGCAACACCAGCTATTTATTATTTCTCATTACGTGTAGAGTTGGCTGCGATTTCTATTTTCTCTGCAGACACGAGCAGTGCGTTGTTGTGTCTGTAACTGAAATACAAATCCCACTGACAAGGTCTATATGCTCCGATATGTTCTAAAACCTTCCATTCAAATTTTTAATTTAATCTTTTGCAGTGAACCTTGGCAAAATTTGCTTTAGGAAGAACTAAAAGTGTGAGGCTCAAAACTCTGATCTCCACAAAATCAATTTCGGTAACGAAATTAACATTCTCAAAGGGAAACATCTGAGCCAATCTACATTGACAATAACTATTTAATTGGGTAATTGTAAAAGAAACATTTTCATGGTCTATTTTTAACTTTAAAATTACTAAATGTCATCTTGGTTGTTATTGAACAGTTGCTTTTAAGACCATGCATTTTGTTTCATTAATCAGATCTGAAAAAACAAAACAAAACAACAATTGAGTGTGTTATCTTCAGATACTTGATAAATGGGTTTTGATAGTAAAAACCACGATGAGATGATGATAAGGCGATTTCACATGCAGAAGTGGAAGGAGGCCAGTGACGGAGAGGCGGCCAAATTTCAAAGAGCAAAGGGAAATCTGTAAAAGTCTGGAAGCACTCATGCAGATTGTATTCGATAGCTGGTAACCCCAGGACAAAAAGAGTTTCTTGGCGTGGGGTCGAAACTTGAAAAATGTCCCAGAGCTAATACCCTTCAGGAAGAGGTGAGAGAAAGAATTAAAGTTTGAGGTAAAGATACTTGGAAGGGGAGAAGGGCGGCAGCAAAGTCATGGGAAAGTCTGGTATTCCAGGCATGCGGAGAATGGACAGAATGAAGAGAGTAGGGAGAATGTTAGAGAAATAGGGCCATGAAGTAAACAGAGAAGTGGAGAAGACCAGATGGCATCGCTCTGTCAAATTAATACCTGGGTGGGAGAGAGGAGCTGAAAGAATATTGGTGCGATATCACGGGAGGTGAGAGAAAGTTAAACTGAGCTCAGGTAGAGGGAGGGGAAGAGAGGATAACGCTCTGGTGGAAATTATCACGGTTCCCAGGGTTCACACAATGAAAGAACAGAGCAAGGTTTATGTCTACACCGAAAGGTAACCTTAAAGAAAGGAGGAGATCTTGAGTTTGCCTACCATTTCTCTCTGGTGTTTTGCCTAAAGAGGAATTTTGGGTGTGTTCATGGGTAACAGAAGTTACAGTTTGCATTTGAAAGTCCCACATACTCGTTTCCACACTTCCAAGCAATGCCGGACATTTCCACGTATGTGTCTTGACAACCTTTCAAAGTCAAAATGGTCTCAAATGGAACACGTATATTCATTCAAATATTTATTGAGCATTTACAATATGCAAGGCTTGTCACTCTCTCCAACAAGTACCTAATTTGTTCAACGTTGGGTTCAACACTGGGTGCCCAGATGTGCTAGGCACCTGGGACAAAATACTGAAAATGGGCATTATCACGGAGCTTGCGAGTCTAGCCGGAGAGGTAGATAACAATCAGGTCCACGCTATAAACAAATGGAAATTGTGGATTCTGGTTTGTACTATAAAAAGACACAAGTATCCGTGAGATTTTATAAAAGAGGGGATGTGACCTGGTCTAAGAAATCAAGAAGCACTTTAGCTGAGATGTAAAAGATGCAAAGAAATTAACAAGATGGAAAGCATTCCAAGAGAGACAACTGCCCATGCAAAGGCCCTGTGGGGGAAAGATCGGCACACACCATTTCGAACATTAAAACGAGGCCATTGTTATCGGAATGCAGAAGTGGGGGGTGGGGGTGAAGACAGAGAGGTGGGCAGAGGTCAGGCTACATCGGGTCTTGCAGGTCGTTTTAAGGAATTTAGTTTTTATACTCAGAACAATGGGGAGTCGTGAAAGGGTCATAATGACCTGCTGGAATGACATGATCTGATGAGTTTCCAAAAGATCATTCTGGCTGCTAAGTGAAAGGATGAGTGGGAGCTGAGAGAAAGGAGGCAAAACTAGTTGAGGTGAGAAGTGATACAGCTTGGGCTAAGACGGTAGCAATGGACATGGAAAAGAGTAGATGAAATGGAGAAAGGACGACAGGATGAGCTGAGAAGGGAGTGGCTCCTAGGTTTCTAACTTCCAAAACTGGGGGGCCATAGTGTCCAACCAATGGACTGAGATCAGGGCTTTGGTGTTGGAGCTATCCTTTGAGGTGGAGTGAAGTGAATGGAGGTGTTAGGAAGGCTTTGTAACTCAGGAGAAATCTGATCAGGAGGTCCAAACTGGTGAGTTTCTTGCGCGTACTGCGGGTGGTCCCTAAAGCTCAAGGTGTACAAGAATTTGCCCCCGGGGACCGTGTAGAGGGAGAGGGGAAGGAGACTTGACCTTTGAGGAAATGCAACATTTCACGGTGATGTAGAGCAGGGTCAGCCTGTACGGGAAATAGACAAGCTCCCAGAGGGCAGGAAGTAAACGTGGTTTCACAGAAACAAAGGGAAGAGTGTTTCAGGGAAGGAGGGATCAACAAAGATGTAAGCTACTCAGAAGGGAGGTAAAATGAGAAGTGAAAAGCGTCCATTGGACTTAGAGACCCAGCAGTCATTGGAAGCTCAGCAGAGAGCTCTGCGGGGAGGCTGATAAGGGAAGATGTTAGATGGGAGGACTTCCCGTCGAGTGAGGCAGCAAAGACCAAAGCAGATTCTGGGACGTGCAGTTGGAAAGGTGAGGAAGTGAAAGTGGTTGGAGGACAAGGAACGTGGGGGCGGGGGCGGGGCTCGTTTTCAACGGGCGAAGTCTGCTGCTGTAATAGGTCAGCGCACAATTAGTGACTTGAGGAAGCACAGGGTTATTACCTTCCCACCTGGCGGGTCGGAAGAGAAGGCCCGCAGCACAGGGGCAGGATGGGCTAGGAGACCCCAGCGTGTCCATTCCCTCTCCTTTGTAGGCCAGCACCTGGGCCTACATGGGCCCCCCTACTTTCAGTTTCTTCTGTCTCCCACCCATTCTTCGCAGCCCGAAGCCACATTAGTTTTCCTAGCATACAGCCTACTCAGAAACCTCTAGGGGCTCCCCGCTGCCTACCGAACAAGGCCTAGACTCTCGGATAATCGACGCCCTCCGCGATGAAGTGAAAAAAGGTGTTTCCAGGCTTCTCTTGCACTCTCGGACTCTGTGTGTGCATGTAGGTGTGACCTGGCTCCACATCGTGTCTTGCCAAGTCTCGCCAAGCTTGGCTGTCTTCTCCCCAGTTTCTCTCCTGGTTGAAATCCGACCCCCATAGGGGAGGTAGCGGAATGCCCCCCCCCCCCACCAAGATGGCCACACCGTAATGCCTGGAGCCCGAGAATGTGTCACCCCACATGGTGGAAGGGACAGCGCAGATGTGATTAAAGTTACAGATATTGGGGCGCCTGGGGGGCGCAGTCGGTTAAGCGTCCGACTTCAGCCAGGTCACGATCTCGCGGTCCGGGAGTTCGAGCCCCGCGTCGGGCTCTGGGCTGACGGCTCGGAGCCTGGAGCCTGTTTCCGATTCTGTGTCTCCCTCTCTCTCTGCCCCTCCCCCGTTCATGCTCTGTCTCTCTCTGTCCCAAAAATAAATAAACGTTGAAAAAAAAAAAATTAAAAAAAAAAAAAAAAAAGAAGTGGAAGAAGGCAGATGGGAAGGATTTGGAGACAGAGGAAGGGCCACAATCCAAGGAATGCAGTGGCCTCTAGAAGCTTTGCAAAGCCTCCGATTTACAGCCAGCAAGAAAACAGGAACCTCAGTCCCACAACTGGAAAGAACTGAATTCCACTAACAACCCAAGTGGATGGGAAACAGACTCCCCCACCTAGTCCCCAGGAAAGAACTCAGCCCTGATAATGCCTTGGTGTTTGCCATCGAGATCCGTGCCGGCCTCCAGAACCACGCAAGACATTTGTGTTGCTTTAAGCCACTAAGTTTGTGGAATTCGTGGTGGCAGCAATAGGAAAGTGCCACAGTCTCCTTCGTGGGGTTTCTCCTTCATTAGACACAGTTTCTGATTCAGTGTTTCCGAGAAGCTATCCTTGACCATTGAAGCAAGAAGTGACCACTTTCCTTTCTTTTGATCTCCCAGCAGCACTGTGTGGGACTTCTCTCTTGGTGAGAAATGGTCTGGCGTCCTGGGTATTTGCAGACGGGTCCTAATTCTCCTGTTAGACTTCTAGCTCCTCGAGGTGAGTGGGTTTAGGTGTGTATAAGGAGTTGCCACAGTGTGTAGCCACTTGCCCAGTTCATAGGAGCTGCTCAACCATTGCGTTCGCTTTCTTTTGCTTTGTTTTTACGTAATCACTAAACAAATGGAAACCCTGTAAAGGTGGCAGAAGAAAAATAACCATAGTAAGTGTACCCTTTCTCTTCTCTTTTCCCTTACGTTAAATATTATTATCCTAACTCGGAAATCGAAGGCCTTTCCTTTACTATCATCAGTGGCCCCAAGACCATTTGGATATTTAGTTCACAGAAAATATTACTCCCATCACATAATTAATTGCGATTAGTTCTATTTCATGCCTTTCCTCAGAAGCAGACCTTGGAACTTTAGGGAGTTAATAATAAGTAAGAATGGGTAAAGAGACATGTTTACCTGTAAATGGTTGCTGACAGCCCAAGTATTCTGTTTCTTTTTTTTTTCTTTTCTTTCTTTTTTTTTTTTTTTTTAAGTGGGCTCCACACCCAACTGGGGCTGGAACTCATGACCCTGAGATCAAGAGTCGTGTGCTCTACTGACTAAGCCAGTCAGGCACCCCCCGGGGTATTATGTTTCTTAATATTGCTGATTATAATCAGTTGCATTCACACCAAACAGGATTTGGCTTCCTTATGAAGAACTAAGTCTGCATTTTAATGTTTCTTTTCCAGGGTGGAATTATGAGGGAGGAAACAGTACAATGGTGAATATAAATTATATTTAAACTTAGAAAGAGAAAACTGTGTTAAAAAAAAAAAGTTCCCCCAGATCAAGTGACATGTTCATATCCATCTATACTGAACAAATGCCACGATGAAAATAGCAAGATGGATAGAACATTTACACACTACTAAAAATCCCAAGATATGAAGCTACAATGTTCAAAGAATCACTGCGAAAGCATAAAGCAAGATTCAGATATTAGAGACGATTGCTCCCTTGACAATGGATACATGAATTTCACAGATCCCAGAACTAGAAACCTAAGAAGTCAAGAGGAAAGGCAAATATTATCTGAACAGCTGAAACCACTAAAAATCACAACTCAGAGCTGAACTAACAGATTTTTACACTGAGAGGTCAGAATGATAGATTTTGTTTTTACCAGGCTCTTGCTGGATTTTAAGCTTCCACGATACCCTCCCAGTATGCCCTTATTTAGCAGATAGTATACTATATATGAGTTGAAGATCTCTCTAGCGAGCGTGCAACTATGCAAATACTGAACGTAGCTAGCGACAGAAATCTAGAGAAATTGTAGATAAAATCTGGCTGGGAAGGAAAGAAGTGGCAGGAAAACAGAGGGAGAAGCCAGAAGTCCAACTAGACCAGAAACTCAGAGAAAGAGCCCTCCGAAGGCAGAGCAGGTGGGGAGGAAAGGCTGAGCTCCCAGCAGGAAAATAAAGAGCATTGGTGCTCCTGCGACAGACAGGGCTATTGGACTATGGGTCCACCCTGTTACTGTAAAATTGTTCTCGATAGATTTCTCAATTTTCGCCTCCAGACTAAGTTTTAATTACAAAGTGCAATAGAAATACTATAGGATCACATAGGTGCCCGAGCCCAAGTCCTTTTTTTGAGTGGGACCTAAAAGGAAGTCAAAAGAGGGGAGATCCTTTGAGGTCCTCATGGAAGGCAACCAACGCTATGTCACCACGTCCCCAGGACAGTGCTAGTCCCAGGTGTGATCACCTTAGGAAGCCATGTCTGAGCCCATTCTGATAATGCATTTCCTCTGCAACTGATAACCACTGAGTATTTGTCTTTTAAAGGGAACTCAGGGGGTGAAAAGCCTTTAAGATTCAGGGCTGAATCTCTTCAAGTGGAATCTCAGGGATTAGAAATACTTTGTCATTCATTCATTTATCACATGTGTATTGAATTCCAGGCCCGGCGTCGGGCACGGAGATCATAATGGTGAGCAAACTCAGACAGGACCCCATCGTCATAGAAGTTACAGCCGAGGAGGAGAGGGGGGCATAAATCAATCATCATCAAAACAAATGCATGGTCAAAACAGTATTAAGTGTCATATAATCTAATTCCTCTTACCTACTGGGCACGGGTGGCACTCAGGGCTGCCCTTCCTGAAGGAATGACATCGGAGAGCTGAAGGGTGAGTGGGAGGTAACCAGGCAGAGGGCAGGGGCAGAGGAAGGGGTGGGGGGGTGGCTACTGTGCTAACAAATGCCTTGTGAAGATTGTAGCCAGTCTGCTGTTGCTGCAAGGGCCCTCATTGTTTTCACCAAACCAACCGCCTCTTGGTGATGCTGATAGGAGTGATTTCGGGGCCACCCAAGTTTCTTGGAGGGGCTGAAGGAGATGTGGGTGACCTAAACCCCTCTTCTGTCCCCCTCACCACTAGGCAGAGGGCACTGCCCAGGGCAACCTCCTCATCAGGCCCAGAAAAACGTTTTAATTTTAACTTCTTTTAAAATCGGGGAAAAAACGCAAATGTAATAATAGATCTAGCCTAGATTATATTTGCCTTTATACACAGTCATAAATACCCTTTTAATTGTTATGGAGGAAGAGGCCACACCACAGCCCTGGGACGGGTCTGTGGCAGGAGTATGAGGGGGAAGTCGAAAGGAAAGGTTTGGAGGGCAGGCAGGGCCAGACTCCTGGGAAGTGTAAGGATGTGGGACTGTATCTACCCCAAAGCAACGGGCAGTCACTGAGGAGATCTGGGCTGAGGACTGACATGATTGTAAAATGATCACTCTGGCCGCCGTGTGGAGAGCAGATGGCGGGGCCCGTCGGGAAGGAGCTCAAGCCATCACCGGGCTCGCAGAGGTGAGAGATGATGGTGCTTCCTCAGAGCAGGGCTGCAGGGCTTTGCTGAGGCTGCCTAACAAAGTACCACCTACCACAAACCGGGGGGCTTAATAAACGGCAAGAATGTGTTGTCATGGTTGGTCAGGAAGGGTAGAAATCTGAGATCGACAGGTCAATGGAGTCGGTTCCTAGTGAGGGCCGTGAGGGGGGATGTGTTCCAGGCCTCTCCAGGAGCTTCTGGAATCTTCAGGCGTTCCTTAGCTTGTCGGTGGTCATTTTCTCCCTGTGTCTTCACACGGTCTTCCTCTGTATGCGGCTGTGTTCAAATTCCCCCTTTTTATAAGGACATATAATCGTACTGGGTTAAGGTCCAGCCTGATCACCTCACTTCAAATCGGGTCATGATCTCACAGTCATGGGATTGAGCCCCATGTTGGGCCCTGAACTGAGTGTGGAGCCTGCTTCGGATTCTCTGTCTCCCTCGCTCTCTGCCCCTCCCCCACTCATTCTCTCTCCCTCTCTCTCTCTCACCCCAAAATAAATAAACTTAAAAAACAACTGTAGTTTTGATGTCCACGTTCTAATTCCTGATACCGGTAGCTTTGTGTTCTTTCTTTTGTCTTGATCCGTCTGGCAGAGGTTTATCAATTTTATCGATCTTTTCAAAGAACGAATTAACTTTTCGTTGATTTTCTCCATATCTTAACCACTACAAAGACTCTATCTCTGAATAAGGTCACACAGTGGAGGTACTGGGGGTTAGGACTCCAACGTTTGAAATTTGGAGGGACACAACTCAACCCATAACAAAGCCAGCAAACCATGGTCCGTGGGCCAAATCTAAGGCACTGCCTGTTTGTTTTGGGGTTTTTTTTACGTGTATAATTTATTGCCCAATTGGCTTCCATACAACCCCAGTGCTCGTCCCAACAAGTGCCCTCCTTGATGCCCATCACCCACTTTCCCCTCTCCCCCACCCCCCATCCACCCTTAGTTTGTTCTCTGTATTCAAGAGTCTCTTGTGGTTGGCCTCCCTCCCTCTCTGTTTGTAACTTTTTTTTCCCCTTCCCCTCCCCCATGGCCTTCTGTTAAGTTTCTCAAGATCCACATATGAGTGAAAACATATGATATCTGTCCTCTGACTTATTTCACTTTGCATAATACCCTCCAGTTCCATCCACGTTGCTGCAAATGGCCAGGCTTCATTCTTTTTCATTGCCAAGTAGTATTCCATTGTATATGTAAACCACATCTTCTTTATCCATTCACCAGTTGATGGACATTTAGGCTCTCTCTGTAATTTGGCTATTGTTGAAAGTGCTGCTATAAACATTGGGGAACAAGTGCCCCTATGCATAGCACTCCTGTATCCCCTGGGTCAATTCCTAGCAGTGCTATTGCTGGGCCATAGGGTAGATCTATTTGTAATTTTTTGAGGAACCTCCACACTGTTTTCCAGAGCAGCTGCACCAGTTTGCATTCCCACCAACAGTGCAAGAGGCTTCCCGTTTCTCCACCTCCTCGCCAGCATCTGTCGTTTCCTGACTTGTTCGTTTTGGCCACTCTGACCGGTGTGAGGTGATATCTCAGTGTGGCTTCGATTTGTATTTCCCTGATGAGGAGTGACGGTGAGCATCTTTTCACGTGTCTGTTAAGCCACTGCCTGCTTTTATGTGGCCCCTGAGCTAAGTGGTGTTTATATTTTTAAATAGGGGGAAAGCCAGAAAAAGAATAATATTTCATGATTCATGAATATTTCATGAATCCGTATGTCAGTGTCCACGAATAAAGCTTTACTGGGACGCGACCACACTCATGCGATCATGTGCCACCCGTAGCTGCTTTTGCCCTACGCTAGACTTGAGTAGTTATGATGCACACCATATGGCTTGTAAAGCCTAAATATTTGCTCTCTGGCTCATTTCGGGAAAAGGTTGCCAACCCTCACCCCGGAGCCGCAGCAGTGGGCGTGAAAAATTGGTTGGCTGATGGGGCTGTTGAGGAGGCCAGACTGACACAACTTGGCATTGGGTTGCACGGGGGTTGACAGGGAGGGGGTCGACGACTCCTGCTTTCCTGGTACCTCCCCCAGAGGTCGCCACAGAGTCCGGGATAGGCAACCGCCTCCGGAAACCGACAAGGTGAGTAAAAGGACCCTGTGCTTGGACCCCCGTAAGGAAGAACGAACACCGGGGCCTTATGGGGGGGTGGGGGAGGGTGGCGTGCCTCGCCTAAACGTTCGCAGTCAATTTTTGTGAAGACGATGCTGGTGAAACAACACACATCTGGAAACCAAACGCAGGCCGATTTACCAAACGCAGGGAGTTCATGGCTCCCACTTACAAGGCTGACGCGCCGAGTCCAGTGGGGCCCGTGGGGAGAAAGGTGGGGCCTCCATCCATCAAATCCCACAACCCCCCGTCCACCTCGGGGTCTAAGCCACACCGCGTGTGCCCCGCCTTTTGTCTCTCCTGCAGGCCCTGGGCACCCAGCCTCGCAGCCCCTTTGTTCCCTCGGCCCCTCCCCCGCCCCCACCCTGCACCCTGGCCCGTGTGGAGCCCTCCTCGCCCGTCAAGAGCTCTCCTCCAGGCTGGTTCCTGCCTGTGTAAGAGGGGCACGGCAGGCAGGGGCAGGTGTGTGAGAAGACTGGAAGTGAAGGCCGAGGCCACAAGACCAGGATGTGGTGATGTGGTTCGGATGTAAGTGGGTTGTTTCCCAACAGCCCCCCCTGCACCTCTGCCGGCCTCTTAGCACGTCCCCTCCGGTCTGCGATGGGACCCAGGCCGGACCCAGACAGACTCTGGGGAACCGATGCCCGAGTGCAGCTCTGAGATGCTCCGCCAGCCAGAACCTGCCCCCAGACTTCTCTCTGAGTCTTGTCCCCTGGGTGTGCTTTTGAGATTCCGGGAAGAGAAAGCTATGAATGAACAGAGGCGGGGAGGAAGGAGAGACCTTACCCTGCCACTGTCAACTGAGCCACGACGGGGATTGTGTCAGTCTTCGTTGGTCCTTAGCACCTAGAACACGGCTGGCACAGAAGAGGTGAGGCATGAATACTGTAGAACGATTTCGGGTAATTGTGTCGTGTGGCTGTTTTCCAAATGGTTCTGATCCTTAGTGCTTTTCTCTACTCGTTGCTTTGAAAGCTTCCATCACCCTGATTTAAAAGAGCTCCCCATCCTCCTCCACGGAGTCTTTCCCGAACCTGGATTGCACACATATAACCTCTGCTCTAGGAGGCAGTGGGTGTGTTGTCTGTGGAGCCAACATATCTGGTTATTTGTGAGATCTTGACCAATCTCTTCAAAACTCTTCAGAGCCTTGGTTTTCTTATTTATAAAGCAGGGATTCATTTCTGTCTCACGGTATCGGAAGACCAAACGACACAACGTATGCGGAGCCTCCGGCAGATGCCAGGCGGTTGTCGAAGAAGTAAATTTTCGATTCGAGGAAAGTTTTTGAAGAGCGAGAGCTTACCAAATCTCAAAAGAGTGAAAAGAACATCCTAGAAGGGAGGATAAAGTCAATAACCTTTCTGTGAGTCTTCAGCCTAATGAATCAAATTATTAACATCAAATTTAGGGAGGGAAATGCATTTCCACAGAAGGTAATAGCACCATATGCTACCAATTATAGCCCATAGCTGTGCTTTCTTAGGAATCGTGAACAGAACATCTAAAAAAAGGCATTTATGATTTTTAAGTAAGGCACAGTTGTGATCAACATCCAGTAGATACTAAATTGTTTTTTTTTTATATAAAACTATTTAGCCATATTAAACTCTACATGCTGTACATGCTGAAAAAAAAAAAAACTAAAAGAATTTGGGGACTTTGAATGGAATTTCCCTAACCTTAGGAAGGAATGCCACAAGTCGAACATCATAAATGCCAGCTGTGGAATTAATTCTAAGCCATTTTAAGGCCTGACAAGTATTTTATTTGGCAAGAGTAGAGCAATGTGTTATGGTGGATCTCTGAAACTCAGGGTTCTGATGCGTGGATAACCCTAGTTTTCCTTTAGTGCTGCTATTCAGAGAGAAGAAGCAAGATTTACAGGTTAGACTGGAAACATAAAGAAGATGACTTTAAACTTGTTGATATCCCAAAGTCTTACATCACCATTTCACCTTTTTTGAAGGTTTGTTTTTACGTTCATCACAAAATTACCTGAATTGATCAAAATCAACCCCGATCCTTTAATAAGCATGCACACACACACACACACACACACACACACACACAACGGCCCCCATCTCAGCTGGAAACAAGAGGTCAGACAGGCTGCTCCCCACCGCCTGTTCCGTGAGGCAACACCCTGTTGGGTCAGTTCACACGCCCAACAGAATGTGTCACTGAAAAACTCTCTGAATGTCAGGAAATTGAGACTATGGGTACAGAGAGATGGTCAAATGATTTCAATTCCTTCCTTGAGAGAAGCAATTCCTGACACCATGAGGAATGCTCCGAGGAATTTGCTCTCTCACTTGCAGGAAATCGTTCTCCTATCTAGTGGGCATTATCACAAACACCAAATGGGCTGACAGAGGACAAACGTCAGTACACGAGGGGCTCAGCCCTGAAAATTCCCCGGCGGTGCTGGGCGTCAGTTGGTGATGCAGTCATTACACGCAAGTTCCACGGAACAAGCACAGCTGGCAAGACTGGGGTTTCATTTGTGCGAAAAGCAAGTACTCGTCTGCTCAGCTGCAAATGAATTTCATAGTTACGGCTGCCTTCGTTGCTCCACGGCTGAATGCGAGCCACAAATCAGGGCAGTGAACGTTCCAATATTCTTTCAAATGCCCAGGACACCATAATAGTGTAGTGCTGAGTTTCTGGAGGTGTGCTACTCAGTAAGGTTAGATAGGACTGGATGTCAGCCAATAGCATCCATTGAGCACTTTTGTGCCAGGAACCGCGAAGAGAAGGAACAGGAAAGACGGATGGAGGGAGCCCCACAGACAAGAGGAATAATGACTGGCGTGTTTTTCATGGAGCAACAGAACAGCAAGAAGGTCAACGTAATATACTAACAAAGCAAGGGCTAGAGTGCTCCCAGGGTGTCAAGCCGAAATCCAGGGCTCAGTTGGAATCCAAAGTTCCGACGAGTGCAGCAATGAAAAACAACAAATGAAGTAGAGAAGGGACAGCTCTGGGGGCGGGAGGCAAACTGTGTGGTCTAAACACAGGTCTGTGGGCTGGGAACCATAATTATTTTTAAGTTTATTTATTTATTTTGAGAGAGAACGAGTGAGGGAAGGGCAGAGAGAAAGAGGGAGAGAGAGAATCTCAAGCAGGCTCCACACCACCAGCACAGAGCCTGATGTGGGGCTTGAACTCACGATCTGTGAGATCGTGACTGGAGCCGAAATCAGAGTCAGATGCTTAACCGACTGAGCCACCCCGGCGCCCCCGTTTTTAAACGGTGCCCGGGAATTAGGCTCAGAGAGCTATCATTTCACCTTCAAAATCTAGAAGGCAGAATTAAATATATTTTCTTATCTACTTCTACTGAACTGCTAAATTATTCTCATGTAAAAATTGGCTTGTGTGACTCTACACAGTTAACTGACATTTGGTTTGAAGACCGTTTATTCTTAAACTTCTAGCACTTGGTAGTGATAAGACGAAAATGTATAAACAAGGGGGATATTAATGTAAAAACTTGGGTTCGATCATGTATGCTTGGCCTCACAGACCTTCTTTTTGAGGAAGTGGCCTGAGTGGGAAGCAACCAAAATATTCACCAAGTCAACGTATAAACGACCTGCAAAATCACAGGTTTTCGTGAAAGTCAAGGCGCATCCTTCATCATAGCTTCTCGAACACAGACCTGAGTTTGGCAAAGCATCAAGGTGGTGGAAACCTGGAGGGTTTCTGGGGTCAGGTTCATTTGTAATTCACAGACTGGGCTGGAAACCCTCAACCAATATTGTCTATAGGGATAGCCTGGGGAATTTGTTAAAAAAGTGGACTTTTTACTCGCTTATCCCAGAGATTCTGAGTCCAAAAGTCAGTCCAAAGTGACAACTCTAGGCATGTTCATTTTGTTTTTTATAATGGAAAATTTTTAAGTATTTACAAAAATAAAGGGATTAGTATAATGAGCCCCATGTACCCATCACTCAGCTTCAACACATGGCATATCTTGTTTATCTTCTTGTATCCTCCCCCATATTATTCTGAAGCAAATCTCAGACATCATTTTTTCTGTAAATTTTTCAATATCTTTAAAAGATAAGGACACTTTTTAGAAAAACCGTAAAAGGCATCTGAATTAGAAAGGAGAAATAAAATTATCTCCATGTACAGATGACATGATCATGAATAAATATATATATTTATACATATATATATATACACCCTAAAAATACATATGAATAAAACTATTAGACCTAATAAATTAATTCAGCAAAGTAAAAGGGTACAAGAGAAATATAAAAAAAATCAATTTTATTTCTGTACACTAGCAATGAACAATCTGAGAATGAAATTTAAAAAAATCTATGATAGAATCAAAAAGAAGAAAATATTTAGGAATAAATTTAACCAAGAAGCACAAGCCTTTTATACTGAAAACTACAAAATATTGGTGAAAGAAATGAAAGAAGACCCAGATAAACGGAAATATGTCTGTGTTCATGGATTGGACAATTTCATACTGTTAAAACTGACTACAGATTTAATATAATACTGATCAAAATTCCAAATGTCTTTTTCACGGATACGGACAAGCTAACCCTAAATTTCAATGCACCAGAATAGATAAAACAATCTCTTGGGGTGCCTGGGTGGCTCAGTTGGTTAAGTGTCCAACCTCGGTTTAAGTCTTGATCTCAGGGTCATGCATTCAAGCCCTGCATTGGGCTCTGCACTGAGTGTGGGTCCTACCTAAATAAAAAATCTTGGGGGTGCCTGGATGGCTCAGTCGGGTAAGCATCTGACTCTTGATTTTGGCTCAGGTTATGATCTCCCGGTTCGTGGGATCATGCCCTGTGTGGGGTTCTGTGCCGACAGCATGAAGCCTCCTTGGGATTTTCTCTCTCTCTGCCCCTCTCCTGCTCTCTCTCTCTCTCTCTCTCAAAAATAAACTTTAAAAAAAATCTTGAAAAAAAAAAAAGTTGGAGGACTCAACACTTCCCAATTTCAAAACCTACCAGAAAGCTACAGTAATCAAGGAAGTATGATACTGACATAAACATAGCCATGTGAATCAATAGAACTGATTTAAAATTCCAGAAACAGGTGCACCTGAGTGGCTCAGTTGGCTGAACATGTGACTTCGGCTCAGGTCATGATTTCGCAGTTTGTGAGTTTAAGCCTTGCATCGGGCTCTGTGCTGACAGCTTGGAGCTTGGAGCCTGGAACCTGCTTTGAATTCTGTGTGTGTCTCTCTCTCTCTGCCCCTCCCCCACTCGCACTCCATCTCTCTCTCTCTCTTTCTCAAAAATAAACATTAAAAAATACTAATAATAAAAATAATTTAAAGAATCATTACTAGTCCCTTAATAAAATAAAATAAAATAAAATAAAATAAAATAAAATAGGGGCACCTGGGTGGTTAAGGGTCTGACCTTGGCTCAGGTCATGATCTCACAGTTCGTGAGTTCAAGCCCCACGTCTGGCTCTGTGCTGATGGCTCAGAGCCTGGCCTACTCTGGATTCTGTGTCTCCCTCTCTCTCTGCCCCTCCCCCGCTCACACTCCATGTCTCTCTCTCTCTCTCTCTCAAAAACAAACATTAAAAAAATTAAAAATATCTTACTTCTTCCTTACATAAACTGTAAATAACTAGGATCATTTCCACAACAGAGAAAGGAAATACACATGAATTATATATCGCACACACACACAAAATAAAATAAAATAAAATATAAAGTTCCAGAAACAAACCCATACTTTTATGGTCAATTGATTTTTGGTAAGGGAGTTCAGGTAATTCAATAGACAAAAATAGTCTTTTCAACTTATTGTGCTGGGACAACTGGATAGCCACAGGCAAATCCTTACCTCACACATTCACAAAAATTAACTCAAAATGGATCAAAGACCTAAATGTAAAAGTTAAAATGATAAAACTCTAAGAAGAAAACATAGGTGTAAAGCTTCATCACCTTGGATCTGGTAACCTTTCCTAGATACGACACCAAAAGCACAACCAGCAAAAGGAAAGAATAGATAAATTGGACTTTATCAAAATTAAAAGCTTTTGTATATCAAAGAATGGTACCAAGAAAGTGAAAAGACAACTCACAGAATGAAAGAAAACATTCATAAATCATATACCTATAAAAGGATTGGGGCACCTGGGTGGCTCAGTCGGTTGAGCATCCAACTTCAGCTCAAGTCATGATCTCACAGTTCGTGGGTTTGAGCCCCACATTGGGCTCTCTGCTCTCAGCATGGAACCTTCTTCAGATTCTCTGTCTCCCTCTCTCTCTGTCCCTCCCCCACTAGTGTGTTGTCTCTCAAAAATAAATAAACATTAAAAAAAGAAGTTTCTCTTAATAAAAAAATCTACTGAAAGAATTATATATCCAATAATATATCTAGAATATATAAAAAACTCTTATAACCCAACAATAAAGAGACAAATAAAACACAAGCAAGGGATCCAAAGAGACATGTCTCCCCAAAATATATACAAATAGCCAGGAAGCGCATGAAAAGATGCTCGACATCCTTAGTCATTAGGGAAATGTAAATCGAAATCATAATGAGATATTAATTCCCAGTTACTAGAAGGACCATAATAAGAAAAGACATATAAGCGTTCGTTAGGATATGGAGAAATTGGAGTCCTCGTCCACTGTTGGTGAAAACGAAGAAGGTACAGTCACTGTGGAAAGCAGTTTGACAGTTCTATGAAGCATGAAACCTTGAGTCACCATGGCCCAGCACCCCCCCCCCCCCCCCAGATATCTACCTAGAGGAGTGGAAGCAATGTTGATACGAAAACTTGTACACAAATGTTCATAGCAGCAGTATTCGTAATAGCCAAAAAATGGAAACAAGCCAAATGTCCATCAACTTAGGAATGGATAAACCATATGTGATCATCCGGTCAATGGAATGTTACTTGACCATAAAAAGGAAAGAATGAAGTACTGATACGTGTTACTACGTGGATAAGCCTCCAAGGCCTACGGGTGGAATAAGCCAGTCTCCAAAGTCTGTATATGTGATTGTATACGTGAACATTATGAAATGTCCATAAGAGGCAAACCATAGAGACAGTAGATTAGTGGTTGTCAGGACACAAGAGGAAGAAGGGAAGGGGGAGTGACAGCCTAATGAGTATGGGTTTCTTTCTGGGTTGACGAAAGCACTCTGGAATTCGATAGTGGTGATGTTTGCACGACCTTGTGAAATGGTAAGGCCCTGAATTATTATACCCTATAAAATGATGAATTTTGTTATGTGTGAATTATACCTCAATTAAAAGAAAACACAACCATGATATGATTTTCCCACCTAAGAAGTTAAAACCTCCGATTTTGTTTTTCTTTTTCAAGGTTGCTTTGCAGTCTGGGGTCTTTTGTGGTTCCATACAAATTTTAGTATTATTTGTTCTAGTTCTGTGTGAAATGCTGTTGGTACTTTGACAGAGATTGTGCTAAATCTATACATTGCTTTGGGTGGTGTGAACATATACAGATCCATACTTGATCTCCTGATCCGTGAGCATGGAGTATCTTTCCATTTGCTCGTGTCATCTTGAATTTCTTTCACCTGCATTTTATAGTTTTCAGAGGACAGGTCTTTCACCTCCTTGGTTAGGTTTATTCTTAGGTACGTTAGTATTTTTGGTGCAGTTGTAAACGGGATTGTTTTCTTAATTTCTCTTTCTGCTGCTTCATTGTCAGTATCTGGAAGGAGGTCATTGCATTTTAAAGCTGAAGTTTGTTGGCTCAAATAGCTCTTCTGCTGATGGGAAGTGTGGGCAGGTATTTTGAGGCCCAGGAGCCCTGCTTCCATTTCCTGAGCCTGCATTACAAGAAGAGGAGTCAGAGCCTTGGTTTTCCTGAACGATGACAACTTCCCCCCATGTCGGACCACTCCTGAGCAGAGGTGTCCCTACGGTTCGTAAAGCTCCTTCAGGATCCATGATCATTGCTGATTTCTACCTGCCCTATGTAATAAAGTACATTGATTATAAAAAGCATCTTAGCCAATCAATCTTCGCTAAAACAGCTAAACAGCAAAATGATTCAAGTCAACAGTCCCTTTCACCATGTACGTCCACGGACACTGCACTGATGTTGCTGAATTAAGTTTGCTTCCCACTCAAACTAAATATGAAAGTCAGGAAAGCAAGGTGCAGTGGGTGAAATCAATGAGGCCGGGAGGAAACCTTCCACCTCTACAAAAATCGTTCCAAGAAATCGTGAACATGGACTAAAAGTTACACAGGACACTCTTTACTAAAATCCAGCGTAGCCTCAGGACATACGGGCAATGGCACCCAGCGGGCAGAAAGAGCTCAGACGGCTTAAGGAATCAGGGAGTACAACAGGATTGTTTTTAAGATGGAAACTGCAATTTTCTTCTTTGATCACCTGTGTTTTCTGACTTTTCTCTCGGGAGCAGATGTTGCTTCTGTGATCAGAGAACAACAGCAATAAACTCCTGTTTGGAAAAACCGAAAAGGGTGTGCCAAAGGAGCCGAGGGTTCGGGCTGGGCAGGGGGTGGGGGGGCGGGGGCAGCCACGTCCAGGTCCCAGAGCCTGGCGACCTCTTCGTCCTCTGCCCTCTCACTATGTTCGGGGAGTCGAGGTGGCCGAAGAAGGTTGGGAAGCTGGAAAGCCACTCGAGTGGGACCTTCTGTGTTCAATGGTCAACATCATGGCTGTTTTAGAGACACTGCTGCCGGGCCTTGCCCCCAGGGGCCCTGCTTCAGTGGGTCTGGGGTGTAGCCTGGACATTATTTGGAAACTCCTCAGGTGAGCATTATTGTTTCACGGGGGCAGAGTCTCTGTTCGGGCAGGTGAAAAAGTTCCGGCGATGGGCAGTGATTGTGGTACATTGTCAGTGTTCTCAATGCTACTGAACTGCGCCTCTAAAAGTCGTGAGCTGGTCAAGGTTAGGTCATCTGTATTTTACCACAATAGACACCCCTCCCCCACCTCCCGTGATCACTCCCTGCAGCCGCGTGGGGCCCAGGGTTGAGAACTGGCGCTCACCATGTCGAGCTCCAGGTAAATTCCTCCCGGTATGTTTTTCGTTGGATTCTCAGAGTAACTCTACGGGCAGCTACTCTGACCAACTCCATTCCGCAGGGAGGAGAAGGAGGCTCGGAGGCTTTAACTGGTCCAAAGTCTCACAGTAAGTGGCTAAACCGGGTTTCACATCCATATCTAAATTCATTTTTAGAATTTACTAAGTGGACAATTTCATCGCCATTAACACTAACCAGAGGGTGTCAATCAGCAGGCACCTTTCATTCCAAGTGACTTTAATGAAGTGAACAGGGACCTTTCTCTCCTCCTCTCCCCCTCCCCCTCCCCCTCCTCCTCTTTTTTTATTAAAAACACTGTGTTCATCCTGAGCTTGGAACAGCTTCTAGTTGAGTTTTACAGCCGGCAGAGCAGAAGCCGTTCATCATAAGTTTCTGTACAGTGGGCCAAGGTTGAGCTTCACTGAAAACTATGCAATACATTTGCAATAAATCCACTTTTGTTTTGGTGCCACTGAAAATACCGAAGCTCACACCAAAAGCGAGGAATTTGAAGATTATTATTTTTAATAGCAAAGGCTGTCACCGTAACAACGGATCACTAGCAAATCACCAGGCCCAGATGGGAGGACCATGGAAGGAAGGAACAGACAAGAACTGAGGCGGGTGCCTCCTCTGCTGGTCTGGTTTCTTAGGCAAGTGTTGTTTTCCATCAGCCTGCACTTTGCTATCCTCCTCCTTCCAGCTCCCTGGAATTCTGAGTAATTGTTGAATCTGGCTGGCAGGGCCCGGGGTTGGGGGACGTTCCAATGCTTGCATGTTTCAGAAATAAGTCTCAGTGGAACAGCTATCTCTCAGTCTGGCTAAACAGGGTGTTTGAATCTCTCTTTTTTGGCGGGGGGGATGAACCTCTTTAACCATCTGGGGAAGCCTGAGGACCCCTTCTCAGAAATTTTCTAATGTGTGAAATAAAATACACATAATGACAAAGGAAACCAATTTTGTTGAAATACAAGTATCAAATAGTTTAAAAAGTCTGATGACTTAGTCATATATGTGTTTCTTCACTCATGCGTTAAGATCAGATCTAACAACTTCCATCGTTAAAAAGTAGTAATGACCATAAGTGGTATTTCAAGAATAACTACACTTGCCATGTGATAGGAAGATTCTAGTATTTCTACTGGAGACAAAGTCACAGGTTCTGCTCATACTACTGAGAATGTCTACATTCATAAAGGAAGGAAATGCTAAATTTCAGTTAGAAGAGAAAATAAAGATGTAACTTGTCCTTATCTGGGTTCACAAACCCCTTAGCTCTATCCACAGACTTTTTGGGATCTCTGTACGTCAGGTTAAGAACACTGGATTAGTCTCGCCTACAGAAAGCATCCCCCATATGAAGCCTTCAAAGGCTTAACACAGCGTTCAATGTTAGCCGTGATCGCAATATACATCCCAATATACATCACATTTCCTGTTAATGAACCTAATCAGGAACCAAAGAAAGTCTAGAAGGTGTACTTTTCTGCAATGAATACTTAAAAAGGAAATTTTAAAGTACTGATGGTAAACAGCTAAACCTCAGGTAAGGCGACTACGTGAATGTTCCTGAAACACGTGGATACCAAATAATCTGTCCCCTAGGTGTTATAACTGACCGGAGTTCATTTGATCCCACGCAACTTCTCGGTTCATTTTCATGGGTGATGATAGCTGACAGAGAGTTTTGAAGTGGTCAGGGTTAGGTACCCTCCCACATCTCACCATTGGGTTATAATGAAAGCAAATCTCCGACCAAAATCAGATACAAACAGGTATTTATTAGACAGACGTTTATTAGCAAAGCGAGCACAAGACAGTTCACACGACCGGTTCTGGAAGATCCAAGAAGTTCCAACTCTCGGTCCTTCAGTTGCTCTGCCCAAACCCTCAACATGGCAGACGCAGCGTTCCCGAGGTGCAAAAGCTGGACCCCCAACTAAAAGGCCATCAGACCCCAGGCCCAACCTTAAGGGTGAAGGCTGCAGGCCTCCAAATTCTTATAACTTGCTCTTACGAGGGTAGAGTCCAAACTGTTTTGTTTTTTTTTTTAATTTTTTTTTCCAACGTTTTTATTTATTTTTGGGACAGAGAGAGACAGAGCATGAACGGGGGAGGGGCAGAGAGAGAGGGAGACACAGAATCGGAAACAGGCTCCAGGCTCCGAGCCATCAGCCCAGAGCCTGACGCGGGGCTCGAACTCCCGGACCGCGAGATCGTGACCTGGCTGAAGTCAGACGCTTAACCGACTGCGCCACCCAGGCGCCCCGAGTCCAAACTGTTTTAACCAATGCCTACTTGATTAGCCTTAAGGTCACCCATGGGAGCCCATTATTGGCATTTATCATTCTAAAAAACAAGATACTGTCTTACCAATAAAAACCCATTTTTGATAGCCGGTATGCTTCTCAGAAGGGCCTGGGCTGCTGATGGAGACATAGGTGCGGGGGGACTGGCAGTAGCCGCCTGTGAAAGCCACCCGTGTAATGCTACTGACCACTCCTGGACTTCCATTCCTCTCTCTGTCTCAACCTTCTATCACGAAAGATTTTAGACTTACAGAAAAACTGAAGGAATTGTACAGTGATCCCTATCTATGTCAATAATTCTCACATTTGAGCACACAGCAGAATCACCTCGAAGACTTGTTCAAACACCCATGGCTGGGCCTCACTCCCATAGTTTCTGATTCGGTGGGTCTGGCCTAAAAACGTGCACCTTCTAACAAGTTTCTAGGTGATGCTGATGACGCCAGTTCCTGCACGTCACTTTGAGAACTACAGACCCTGGTTCTACCGTGAACACGCCGAGATATTTGTGGCCACACGTCTATCCACTTACCTGTCCATCCATCCGTCCAGTTTTCTGATCCATTTCAAAGTAAGTTGCAGGCATCAGTACATTATCCCTAAATTCTTGAACATGCACATCAACTAGAGTCCAGTACTTGCACATGGAGTTTTTTCAAAGGAATCTCCAGGGGCGCCTGGGTGGCTCAGTCGGTTGAGCGTCCGACTCCGGCTCAGGTCATGATCTCGCGAGATCTCGCGTGATCTCGCGTGAGTTCGAGCCCCGCGTCGGGCTCTGTGCTGACAGCTCGGAGCCTGGAGCCCGTTTCGGATTCTGTGTCTCCCTCTCTCTGACCCTCCCCCGTTCATGCTCTGTCTCTCTCTGTCTCAAAAATAAATAAACGTCAAAGGAATCTCCAATGTGGGGCTTGAACTCACAACCTTGAGATCAAGAGTTGCGTGCTCCACCAAGTGAGGCAGCCGGGCTCCCCGTCATGGATTTTTTTTTTTTCAAGTAACATTTACATACGGTGAAATTTGGACCATGCAGTCTCCTTCTTCCTCAAGTTTATTGAAATATAATTTACATGTGGTAAAATTCACTCTTTATAGTATATAGTTCTATGAGTTTGGCAGATATCTATAGTTAGGCACCACGATCAAGATACAGAACATTTTCTCTGATATAAAATGTTTCTTCAAGCTCCTATACAAAATGTTTTCCTGTATAAAACGTCCAAGCCCCTTGTAGGAAACACCTCCAACCCTTGGCAAGCGCTGATCAGTTTTCTACTCTGATAGTTTCGCCTTTTCCGGAATGTCATGGCAACAGAATCACAAAGCATGAGACCTTTTCTGTCTGGCTTTCACTTAGCATACTACATTGGAGATTCAACCACGTCATTAGTAATTCCTTTTATTGCCGAGCAGCGTTTTACTGCTGACAGTAAAGCTGTTGGCCGGACAGTCTTAAAATTCAATTGGAGGCTGATCAGCACACATGATTGCACCGAAGTATTTTTTTTTTTTATTTAAAAAAAATTTTTTTTTAACGTTTACTTATTTTTTTTTTAATTTTTTTTTCAACGTTTATTTATTTTTGCGACAGAGAGAGACAGAGCATGAACGGGGGAGGGGCAGAGAGAGAGGGAGACACAGAATCGGAAACAGGCTCCAGGCTCCGAGCCATCAGCCCAGAGCCCGACGCGGGGCTCGAACTCCCGGACCGCGAGATCGTGACCTTGCTGAAGTCGGACGCTTAACCGACTGCGCCACCCAGGCGCCCCAACGTTTACTTATTTTTGAGACAGAGAGAGAGCATGAACGGGGGAGGGTCAGAGAGAGGGAGACACAGAATCCGAAACAGGCTCCAGGCTCTGAGCTGTCAGCACAGAGCCCGACGCGGGGCTCAAACTCACGGACCTCGAGATCATGACCTGAGCCGAAGTTGGCCGCCCAACCGACTGAGCCACCCAGGCGCCCCTGCACTGAAGTATTTTAAAGTAAATTACAGATGTGGACACACCTGCCCTTGTGAGGACACAGGTGCTGGACCCTGGCTTCTGTAATGAACTGCACCTGCCATCCCTGGGCCTTAGTAACGTTTTCTACTCCATGACCCATGATTTCCTTCAAGTGACTCAAGGAAGACTGCTGCTCTTTCCCTCCCTTCGCCTTCTAGAAACTCTTAGGACAAGGGTCCTCCTGGCCATTCCGTGAGTGGCCAGCCGTGCTGGGTGTGTGAAATTTGGATGAACTCCCCACGCGATTATAACATGACCCTAGGCCAATTTTTCCTTCAGGCCCATACCGGCTTCTTTTTCTTTTCTTTAAACGCTTTATTTGTTTTTTTAAGCTTATTTATTTATTCATTTATTTAGAGAGAGCGTGTGGGGGGAGGGGCAGAGAGAAAGGGAGAGAAAGATCGCAAGAGAATCCCATGAGGCTCGATCCCACCAACCGTGAAATCGTGACCTGAGCCGAAACCGAGAGTCAGACTCTTAACCAACTGAGCCACCCAGGTGCCCCTTAAAGGCTTTATTTTTTGAAAGCAGTTTTCGGTTCACAGTAAGATTGGGAGGAAGGTGCAGAGATTTCCCATGAAGCCTCTCCCCCTTCATAGGCACAGCTTTCCCCGCTATCAACTCCCCCCACCGGAAGGATACATTTGCTACAATGGATAAATCTACACTGACACATCATAATCACCCAAAGCCATAGCTTACGTTGCGGTTCACCCTTGGTGTCGTACGTTCTGTGGGCTTGCACAGAACAGTTTCTCTGCCCTAAAAATCCCCTGGGCTCGCCCTATGCAGCCCTCCCACTTCCAACAACCCCTGCCAATCCCAGATCATTTTACCGTCTCCATGGTTTTGCCTTTTCCAGAATGATGAATAGCTGGAATAACAGTATGTAGCCTTTTCAGATTGCTCTTTTCTTTTCTTTTCTTTCAGATTGTTTTCTTTTCAATTTAGTAATATTCATTTCCTCCATGGGTTTTCATGGTCTGATAGCTCGTTTGTTTTTTCTTCTGCTGAATGATGTTCTGAGTCTGGCTGTATCACAGTTTGCTTATCCATTCACCTGCTGGGGGATGTCTTGGTCGCCTCACGGTTTGGGCAATTATAAGTAAAAGTGCTAGACGTATCTATGTGCAGCTTTTTCTGCAGACACAGGTTTTCACTCCTTTGGACAACTCCTTTGGAAGCACAATTGCTAGGCCTTATGATAGGAGTGTGTTTAATTTTTGAGAAACTGCCCAGCCACCTTCCAGAGTGACGGTACCATGGGCATTCCCACCAGCAGGTGAACGAGAACGCCTGTTGCTGCTTCACCAGCATCCGGTGTGCTCAGTGATCTGGATTTTGGCCATTCCGGTAGGCGCGAGGCATCTCATCGTTGCGTTAATTTGCATTTCCCTGATGGCATGTGATGTGGAGCATCTTTCCGTATGCTTATTTGCCATCTGTCTATCTTCTTTGGTGAAGTGTCTGTTAAGGTCTCTGGCCCCTTTCTAAATAGCATGATTTGTTTTCTTATTGCCGACATCCTTGTTTTTAACTTGGGAATTTTAATTCAAGCATTTTGTTGAAAATGTTTCCAGAATAGCACTATCCAATAAAAATATAATGCAAGTCACATATGCAATGAAATATTTTCTAGTTAGCCACATTAGGAAAAGGAAAAAAAGGAAATTAGTTTTCGTAAGTATTTTATTTAACCCAAATTATTATTTCAACGTCATCAATATTAAAAATTTATTAATGAGATTTACTTTCTGTATTTTTTACTGAGTCTTCAAAATTTGGTGTGTATTTTAACTTATAGCACCTCTACAATAAAATTTAAAAAAAATTTTAATGTTTTTTTATATTTGAGAGAGAGAGAGAGAGAGCGCACCAGAAGGGGAAGGACAGAGGGAGGCAGAGACAGAATCTGAAGGGGGCTCCAGCCTCTGAGCTGTCAGCACAGAGCCCGATGCGGGGCTTGAACTCATGAGCTGTGAGATCATGACCTGAGCCAAAGTCAGACGCTTAACCGACTGAGCCATCCAGACGCCCCTATACTAAAATTCTGACTAGCTACATTTTAAATGTTCAAAAGCCACATGTGGCTAGTGGCTACCATATTAGACATTATAGGTACAGAAGTAACCAGTAGCCAGGACCCCCGTGGCTAAGAGGAAAAGTTGAGTTGTGGATAATAATAATAGTAATAATCACAATAATAACATTTTAGAGCAGGTTTTGGTTTGCAGAGGCTTCCCAGACATTATCTCATACGGTCCTGGTAGCAACCCTGTGAGATAATTATTTTCAGCAGCATCATTTTGCAATGAGAAAATTAAGGCTCTGAGAGGCGAAAGTGGCTTGCCCAACAGTGCTCAGTGGGTAGGTGACGCAGCTTGGCTTCTCTCCCCAAGGCATCTTATCCTCACGCAACCTCCCCTAAGCAGACCCTACAATCTAGGTGTCACTAAAGAACATGAAAGCAAGTGAAGTTACTTCCCCAATCATTCTAGGGAATGATTCCCGAAGAAGAGATGTTCACATTAAAATGAGGAAAGGCCAGGAGCTCTCAAAGTTCAATGCTCATAAGAATTTCCTAGATGAGCTTACTTTATTATTATTATTTTTTAATGTTTAATTATTTTTGAGAGGGACAGAGAGAGAGCAGGGGAGGGACAGAGAGAGAGGGAGACACAGAATCCAAAGCAGGGTCCGGGCTCTGAGCTGTCAGCACAGAGCCCGATGCCGGGCTCGAACCCACAGACCGCGAGATCATGACCTGAGCCGAAGTCGGAGGCTTAACCAACTGAGCCACCCAGGTGTCCCATAGATGAGCTTACTTTAAGTGAAGATTCCTGGTCCCCAAACGTTGACATTCTTATTCAGTAAGGCAAGAATCTGCATTTTTATCAATAGCCCCAGGATCCTGATAGAGGTGGTTCATGGCCCACGAGTTTCCATACGTGGCCTGCAAGAATGTGCAAGACCTTAAAATGAGAGTCCTGCTTAAGGATTGAAATTCCTTTCAGAAAGTTCCTTGACTTCAGGCAACTCAAGAGTCCCAGGACGGGGGGACCACCGGGGTTCACAAAGTGGAATACTGAGGTTGTGAAGCATGCTCTACAAGATTTAATGACATGTTAAGATATTCGTTATATATTGCATAAAAAAGGTTACTGGATTTGTGCACTTTTCTGTAGGATGTTATACGTTGATGAAAGTTTTATAAAAAGGAGATTATTAAATAAATGTTAGAGTGTCAATGCCTTATCTGCATATAGTTATTTCTTTATATTTATACTTACATTTGTATGTGTGTCCACATAAAATGAATATCACCAAAATATTCACAACACTTATCACTGCCTGATGTTTATGGATAATTCTTAAATTTTCTTCTTTCATCTTGATTTTTTTCCTGAACTGTGTGCAATAAACATGTGCTGTGTTGATAAAAAATAATGAAATGTTTAAGGCGATAAATCATAAAAGAGAGGTCTTGAAAGATAAGACCAGTTAGTAGTCACTTTATTCTTTTTTTCTGAATGTTTATTTTTGACAGAGAGAGAGAGAGAGAGAGAGAGAGAGAGAAGGCCCGCACCAGTGGGGTAGGGCCAGAGAGAGGGGGACATAAGATCCAAAGCGGGCTCCGCACTGACAGCAGAGAGCCCGACGCGGGGCTCAAATTCAGGAACCACGAGATCATGACCTGAGCCAAAGTTGAACGCCCCACTGACCGAGCCACCCAGGCGCCCCAGTAGTTACTTCGTTATATAAATGAGGTCTTAGGAAAAGATTACATTTGGTAGCTTTTAAAAAATTTCCATGTTTTCTCATTTGGGGTATAAATGGATACCGTTCATGCTCCATAGACTTGCATAATCACCATAAAATTGAAAGCCTTAGCTGTCAGGTCCTTTTCTAGGCTGAGAGCTCCTTTTTTTTTTTTATTTTTTTTTATTTTTATTTTTTTTTTATTTATTTTATTTTATTTTATTTTTTCTATATATATGAAATTTATTGACAAATTGGTTTCCATACAACACCCAGTGCTCATCCCAAAAGGTGCCCTCCTCAATACCCATCACCCACCCTCCCCTCCCTCCCACCCCCCATCAACCCTCAGTTTGTTCTCAGTTTTTAACAGTCTCTTATGCTTTGGCTCTCTCCCACTCTAACCTCTTTTTTTTTTTTTTTTTCCTTCCCCTCCCCCGTGGGTTCCTGTTAAGTTTCTCAGGATCCACATAAGAGTGAAACCATATGGTATCTGTCTTTCTCTGTATGGCTTATTTCACTTAGCATTACACTCTCCAATTCCATCCACGTTGCTACAAAAGGCCATATTTCATTTTTTCTCATTGCCACGTAGTATTCCATTGTGTATATATACCACAATTTCTTTATCCATTCATCAGTTGATGGACATTTAGGCTCTTTCCATAATTTGGCTATTGTTGAGAGTGCTGCTATGAACATTGGGGTACAAGTGCCCCTATGCATCAGCACTCCTGTATCCCTTGGATAAATTCCTAGCAGTGCTATTGCTGGGTCATAGGGTAGGTCTATTTTTAATTTTCTGAGGAACCTCCACACTGCTTTCCAGAGCGGCTGCACCAATTTGCATTCCCACCAACAGTGCAAGAGGGTTCCCATTTCTCCACATCCTCTCCAGCATCTATAGTCTCCTGATTTGTTCATTTTGGCCACTCTGACTGGCGTGAGGTGATACCTGAGTGTGGTTTTGATTTGTATTTCCCTGATAAGGAGCGACGCTGAACATCTTTTCATGTGCCTGTTGGCCATCTGGATGTCTTCTTTAGAGAAGTGTCTATTCATGTTTTCTGCCCATTTCTTCACTGGGTTATTTGTTTTTCGGGTGTGGAGTTTGGTGAGCTCTTTATAGATTTTAGATACTAGCCCTTTGTCCGATATGTCATTTGCAAATATCTAGGCTGAGAGCTCCTTAAAGGAGTTGCTGAACATTGTCAGTGACAGGATGCACTTTGCATCTCGAGGCCACTTTACCCGTGATGAAGGCCGCGTATAGCGGGTCACAGGGACCCGAGCAGGGGTGGGGAACCCCTCCGGTTTATCCGACATCAAAGCCCGGGGGTGCACCACAGGGCTCCAGACACATCTGGCATAAAGAGGTGGTATGAAAGAACGGTTGGGGCACCTGGGTGGCTCAGTCGGTTGAGCGTCCGACTTCCACTCAGGTCATGATCTCACGGTTCACGAGTTCGAGCCCCACATCAGGCTCTGTGCTGACAGCTCAGGGTCTGGAACCTGCTTTGATTCTGTGTCCCCCTCTCTCTCTGCCCCTCCCCTGCTGGCATTGTCTCTCTCTCTCTCTTTCTCTCTCAAAAATAAATAAACATTAAAAAAAAACAACCGGGGCGCCTGGGTGGCTCAGTCGGTTGAGCAACTGACTTCAGTTCAGGTCATGATCTCACGGTTTGTGGGTTCGAGCCCCCCATCAGGCTCTGTGCCGACAGCTCAGAGCCTGGAGCCTGCTTCAGATTCTGTGTCTCCCTCTCTCTCTGCCCCTCCCCTGCTGGCATTGTCTCTCTCTCTCTCTTTCTCTCTCAAAAATAAATAAACATTAAAAAAAAACAACCGGGGCGCCTGGGTGGCTCAGTCGGTTGAGCAACTGACTTCAGTTCAGGTCATGATCCCACGGTTCACGAGTTCGAGCCCTGCATCAGGCTCTGTGCCGACAGCTCAGAGCCCGGAGCCTGCTTCAGATTCCGTGTCCCCCTCTCTCTCTCCCCGTGCCCTGCTCATTCTCTGTCTCTCTCTGTCTCTCAAAAATAAATAAATATTAAAAAAAAATTAAAAAAAAACAACGGTTGTTGGTTCAGGATAACATTAACGTGCATGCACTGAGTATGTGTGTGTTATACATTTCTATTTTTATATTTAAAATACGTGTAAGTATATTTTCTAGAAAGTGAAAACATCTCTTAAAGACCCCCCAGAAAACTGTTTTAGGGCAGCATGTCTGGCCGGCCTTCGGGCTAATACAGCCTTCAGGTGGTGAGGGTCCCCTCCGGCTGCCTCACTGGGTAAGTTCCTGGTACCCCGGGAACACCGCGTGAGGGCTGGATTTGAACCTGGCTTGTGTGGTCTCGGGCCACTTTGTGCCCTCTTGAGACCCTCGGTGAAGCGCTCGCTAGTCAAGCTGCAGGGCGATGCTGCCAGGACCCCGACCTCTGTCTGCATCCCTGACGCGCCCCGAGTCTCCCCATCCGAAAAAGAAAAAAGAAAAAAAGTGGGAAGAACGGTGATATTCATCTCACAAGGTTTTTGTAGGCCTGACACGAGTTAGTTCACGTGAACGGCTGAACCACCTAACGTGGCTCATGCTGCCGCCGCCGCCAGAAACATCCGTGAATAAAGGAATAAAACAGGGGGAACGTCTGCACAAAGGCCTTTGCCAGAAGATCCCCCGTGGTTACCTCGCCACCAGCTCCCGGCAGCGTCGGGAGGGGACAGCCTGCGGGCAGCGGGAGCCCACAGCTTCTGGTCTCGGGCCCACGTCTCCTGCCCGAGGGCTCCCCGCAAACCCGGTGGGCCGATTCTGGAAGGCCTGCCAGACTCCCATTTTCACTTTTCTCCTCTTTCTATTTTGTGTCACCCCCTGCCCCCCACCCCCCGGGCGGGCCTTGCCCGTGGGCCAGGATCCAAGGCGGTGGGCGAGGGGCTTTGATGTTCAGAGGCTGCGTGGGAAAGTGGGTGGCGTGTGGATGGCAAGCTCAGCTGGGGAGGAGGGGAGAAGGCACCCCCACTCTTCTCCCACTGCGAGGGGAGCGAGGGGAGTGGGCAAGGCCCCTGTGAGCCTCTCGGGGCCCCAGAAAGCCGAGTACAGGAGTTACTTCAGGACAAAACAAACACGAAGAGAACAGGAGAGAATTGTGTGAAAGTGGCTAAGCTGTGTCAGTCACTGCGTGATGGCCAGAAAAATTCTAGGGTTTCTGATTAGAAGAAAAAAAAAAAGTAACCATTCCTCGCATTCTGCACAGAGGGAGGCTGCGTTTCATTTACCAACAGGTTACAAAAATGAACTTTCAGGAAGGAGAAAAAGACCCTCCAAAAGCACGAATGAGGTCAAGGCCCACTTCCAAAAGGAAGCGCCTCCTCAGGGCAGTGCGGGGAGACGGTGGCGGCCAAGATGGGTTCCCAGCCTGGGGGACATCTGGACCCCACCGTGGGAGAGGAGGGTCCCTCTGGGAGGTGACTGGCTCCTCTTGGCTGTCGGAGGCCTTTGCCGCAAGAAGGCAGGGCCAGTCCCTTAATGCGGAAACGTTTCAGTGGTGGAGGATGAAAGCAAATGAAACAGCATCTTCTAGAAAGACGTGCTCTATTGACATGATCCAGAATACTGCGACTGAAATATTCTTAGGCAGCTTTAGACACACTAATGTCCAAAATCATTGACCCGAGAGAAAACGTATCCAAGAGGTCGTGTTTCCAGGGAAGTATCCTCCCCTTGCGCACAGGTTTCCACACATTTCTGACCTTTAAATTTCAGGAACTTGTTTTTTCTTGTTTTAAGGAAACACTTCTGCTGTGCGTCCCCACCCCCCCAGCCCCAAAAGATATGATGAAATGCTAACCCCCAGCACCTCAGAATGTGACCTTATCTGGAACCAGGGTTACACCGAGGTCATAGGGTTGCACCGAGGTCACTGGGGAGGGGCTCGTCCCATATGGCCGCTGTTCCCACAAAAAGGAGAGGTGTACCTTCCTTCCTCCTTCCTTTCCTCCCTTCCTTCCTTCTTTCCTTCCTTCCTTCCTCCCTCCTTTCCTTCCTTCCTCCCTCCTTTCCTTCCTTCCTTCCTCCCTCCTTTCCTTCCTTCCTTCCTCCCTCCTTTCCTTCCTTCCTTCCTTCCTCCCTCCTTTCCTTCCTTCCTTCCTTCCTTCCTTCCTTCCTTCCCCCTTCTCTCCCTTCTTCTTTCTTCCTTCCTTCCTCCCTCCTTTCCTTCCTTCCTTCCTCCCTCCTTCCTTCCTTCCTTCCTTCCTTCCTTCCTTCCTTCTTTCCTTCCTTCCTTCTTCTGTCCTTCCTTCCTTTCCTCCTCCTCCTTCTCCTCCTCCTCCTCCTCCTCCTCCTTCTTTTACTTTCTCTTGCTTATTAGAGTAAAATGTACACATCCCGAATCTTGGATGCACAGCTCAATGAAGTTTTACATACGGGTCTACCTGTGTCGTCACCGCCCAGGCCAAGACATCGAACGCTGCTGGCACCCTAGCAGTTTCCCCCGAGCCTCTCCTCAGGCTTCATTTGTTTAAATTTAGGAACAGATCACAAATATGTCTCATGCCGGTCAATACAGACCTACAAAATTATTTTCAGTTTTGGTACAGTATTCCATTTTATTTAATGGGTGTGTCATAATTTACTTAACTACTGGTATATTTAGAGTCTTTCCAATTTTTAAGACTTTATAAATCGCCCTGACAGGCATTCTCACAAACACATCCTACCTCCTTTGTGTAATTATTCCCTCTAGGAGGTAGGGTTGCTGAATCGAAGGAATGCTCACTTTTTTAAAGTGTGCTGCATACTGGCTAATGACCTCTCGGAGAAGTCCTACTGCTGGAGCCTCTCAGCGGCATCACATGCCCGTGCCCGCTTCCCCACGCCCTTCCAGGCACTGAGGCCCAGAGCCCCCTCCTCGCCAGTCTTGTTTTCACCGGTACCTTAGAAAGGCGGCTTGAGACCCCTCTCGAGAGAGCATTTCCGAGAGACTGCTAGACCATTCAGGGAGACAGTGAACACCTGCGCTGGTGCAGCGCATTTTCGGAGGCAAGAGGCTGAAGGAGCGACGGGGACACCATATGGTTCGCGTGCGGTTGACAAGGCGGCCTCACACAGATGCTCTGTCGTCTCAGAAACTCGCTGAAGCCGCCACCGTTACCATTCTCAGTACTATCGTGGTTCCTGCTATTATCATCCTCCTAGGACAGATGAGAAGAAATTAAAAAGAGAATCGGAGAATCAGAGCTCACCGACTGTCTGAAATGAAATACCCAGCTGGCTACAGAGCCGGGACTGAAACCTAGATATTCTGCCCCCCACCCCAGGACTTCTTCCAGTCAGGCTGAGGGCTTTTGTTCATTTTTTATTTATTCGTTTCCTCCCACCTTCCTCGGTCTGTGACACAATCGGATTTAGGGTGAGCGGAATATCTTCCTGTGCCAAGCAGGGAGAATTGACTCGACTTCAAGGGTTCAGTCCAGAAAACCCAGGATAGCATTGAAAGCCCCCATAGACAAAAAAAAAAAAAAAAAAAAAAAAAAAAAAAAAAAAAAAAGGACAGTTTGAGCAACTGTGAGGACTTTTACTGCATTGGATGGAAACACTTTACAAATGTCTACATCTATGAATTCAAAAGGATACTAAAAACGGCAATGGTAACACCTTCATTGGTCACCTTCAGAGAATGCTAGGGACACGCCTATTTTCAAGACTCGTAAATAAAAGGAAAGAATTAGGTATTTATTTCTGCCATTCCAGTATGAACTGTAGTACTGACTAATCAGAGAGGGCCAAGCGGAGGCTTCTGTTGACAAAGCATTCCAGCTAACAAATGGAGAAGACAAGTCCGAGTGTCACCACTCTGTGACCTTTGCATGGGCTCTAGGCAAGAAGCGTCAATGGCCGACAAACACACAAAAAAAGACAGACAAGCAGACCCTTTGTGTGAAAGGACACACTGCCACCGGCGAAGTATTCTTGCCAAAGATTTAAAACTTAAACCTGATCCCACATCTCAATCTAACTACCGATTTCTGGGAAATAGAGGGGACAGGGAAACTTGCTAAGTGACATTACATCAGGCTACAGTGAGAAACGTTACCCGCTTTCTTCATCAGAAATTTGCACAGAGGGGCGCCTGGGTGGCTCGGTCAGTCAAGCGTCTGACTTCAGCTCAGGTCATGATCTCATGGTTCATCAGTTCAAGCCCCGCGTCGGGCTCTGTGCTGACAGCTCGGAGCCTGGAGCCTGCTTTGGATTCTGTGTCTCCCTCTCTCTCTGCCCCTGACCACCCCTTCTTTCTCAAAAATAAATAAATATTTAAAAAATGTGTTAATGTTTTAAAATATTAGAGAAAACCTAAACGCAGGCAAGTTAATATTTTTGGTGCAACCCTGGGACGGGATACTACCGTTACGAATGAAGATGTTCCCAATATGTTGTATATGATAAAAGCAGCTTATAAAGGTAATTTTTATTATGAAAAAATTTGAAATTATTTTATTTTTTTCATCGTGATAAGTGTACCTTTTAATCCCCAGCACCTATTTCACCCATTCCCCCACCTAGCTCCTTCCTGCCCCAAATCAGTCTGTTCTCTATAGTTAAGAGTCTCTTGGTTTCTGTCTCTTTTTCCCTTTGCTCATTTGTTTTTTTTCTTAAGCGCCACATGTGAGTAAAATCATATGGTATTTGTCTTTCTTTGACTTAGTTTGCTCAGCATTATGCTCTTCAGCTCCATCTATGTCATTGCAAATGGCAAGATTTCATTCTTTTTTATGGCTGAGTAGTATTCCATTGTATACGTGCTACATCTTCTTTATCCATTCATCCATCGATGGACACTTGAGCTGCTTCATAATCTGGCTATTGTAGATAATGCTGCCGTAAACATCGGGGTGCATGTATCCCTTTGAATTAGTGTTTTTGTATTTTTTGAGTAAATCCCCAGGAGTGAAATTCCTGGATCGTAGGGTTGTTCTATTTTTAATTTTTTGAGGAAGGTCCATACTGTTTCCCATGGTGGCTGCAACAGTCTGCATTCCCACCAATAGTGCATGCATGAGGGTTCCTTTTTCTCCACATCCTCACCAACAATCGTTGTATCTTGCGTTTTGGATTTTGGCCATTTTTATAGGTGTGAGGTGACATTTCATTTGGTTTTAATTTATATTTCCCTGACGATGAATGATGTTGAGAATGTTTTCACGTGTCTGTTGGCCATCTGGATGTCTTCTTTGAAGAAGTGTCTGTTCTTGTCTTCTGCCCATTTTTTAATTGGATTATTTGTTTTGTTGGATGTTGAGTTGTATCAGGTCTTTTTGTATTTGGGATATTAACCCTTACTAGATATGTCACTTGCAAATATCATCTCCCATTCCATAGATTACTTTTTAGTTTTATTGGTTGTTTCTTTCGCTGTGCAGAAACTTTTTATTTTGATGTAGTCCCAAGAGTTTATTTTTGCTTTTTTTTTCCTTGTTCAGGAGACACATCTAGAAAAATGTTGCTACAGCCGATGTCAGAGATTATTTCCTGTGCTCTCTTCTAGGATTTTTATGGTTTCAGGTCTTACACTTAGTCTTTAATCCATTTTGAGTTTTTGTGTACAGGGTAAGACAGTGTTCCAGCATCATTCTTTTGCATGTAGCTGTCCACTTTTCCCAATGCCATTTGTTGAAGAGACGGTCTTGTTCCCATCTTATATTTATTTCTCCTTTGTCAAAGATGAATTGACAATATAATTGTGAATTTATTTCTGGGTTTTCTGTTCTATTCCCTGATCTATGTATCTCTTTTTATGCCAGTACCGTATTGTTTTAATTACTATCACTTCATAATGTAACTTGAAATTTGGAATTGCGATGCCTCCAGATTCATTTTTCTTTCTCAAGATTGCTTTGGCTATTTGGGGTCTGTGTGTTTGTGGTTCCATACAAATTTTAGGATTGTTTGTTCCAGTTCTGTGAAAAAAAAATGCTGTTGGCATTTTGATAGGGATTCCATTAAATGTGTAGATGGCTTTGAAGAGTATAGACATTTTAACAATATTTGTTCTTCCAACCCATCAGCGTGGAATATCTCCATTTCTCTGTGTCATCTTCAATGCCTTTCATCAGTATTTTCTAATTTTCAGAGTATAGGTCTTTCACCTCCTTGATTAAGTTCAGTCCTAGATATTTTGTTGGTTTCAGTGCAATGGTAAATGGGATTGTTTTCTTAATTTCTCTTTCTGCTGCTTCATTATTGGTGTACAGGCATGCAACAGATTTCTGTACATTGATTTGTATCCTATGACTTTCCTGAGGTTATTTATCAGTGTAAAGGTAGTTTTTACCTTAATTAAAATATTGTAAAGATATTGAATGCCCATTGTAAAAAGAAACTCAGATAATGCCAATGGGAGTAAAGTTCCCATCGCCTCCGTCTCCACTAATAGCACTCAATTCCTCTTTCTCGTATAGATTTTTTCAAAGTTACCGATAATGTAAATGTATATTTCTAAACTCTAATGGAAGTCTTGTACTTAATAAAAATATTAACTACTAATATAAATTAGTAGTTATTTTTTTTACTCTTTCTACATCAATTTTACATGGAGAAAGCATTATTTTTTGTTACAAATTTTCTGAAACTCTAAATTTATTGATTCAACAAATGTTCATTGGGTGACCTACATGTCTCAGAAACTGTGGAGTGTGTGTGTGTGTGTGTGTGTGTGTGAGAGAGAGAGAGAGAGAGAGAAGCCATAACGAATAAGACAAATATCTTAATCTTGTCCACAAAGCTTAGAAACTAGTAAAGGAAATACATATGAAACAATAAGTCAATCTAATATGGTAGAAAGAAAGCTTTTTATTAAAGCCAGGAAAGCAGGCAAGGGGGTGTTTCTCTGGGAGAAACTATGTTTATCTACAAAAATATCTTTTTAAAAAATGTTTATTTTTTAAATTTATTAAAAAAAATTTTTTTTCAACGTTTTTTTATTTATTTTTGGGACAGAGAGAGACAGAGCATGAACAGGGGAGGGGCCGAGAGAGAGAGAGAGACACAGAATCGGAAACAGGCTCCAGGCTCCGAGCCATCAGCCCAGAGCCTGACGCGGGGCTCGAACCCACGGACCGCGAGATCGTGACCTGGCTGAAGTCGGACGCTTAACCGACTGCGCCACCCAGGCGCCCCTTTTTAATTTATTTTAAAAGAGAGTGAGCAAGCGGGGGATGGAGAGAGAGAGAGAGAGAGAGAGAGAGAGAGAGAGAGAGAATCATAGGCAGGCTCTGCACTGTCAGCACCGAGTCGGATATGAGGCTCAGTCCCAGGAACCGTGAGATCATGACTTGAGGCGAAATGAAGAGTCGGCAGCTCAACCGAATGACCCACCCAGGGCCCCCCAAAAATCTCTTGATGAACTTTCTTCGTATGAAAAACCACACGCTTAGAGTGCTTTAATGGACTTATTCAGTGGTTCCCAAACCTGGTTGCATATTAGCATAACCTAGGTCAATGAAAAAAAAAAACGAAACCTGATGCTTGAGCTCCACCACCGGAACTTCTGATTTCACTGCTTGAAGGCCCCAAACGCAGGATTCTGTGATGCTTCCTGGGTGTTTCTAATGGCTGAGTCTAAGAGTGTATTTAATTTGCTCTGCTGCAGTGTGAAACCACTCTACCCCCTCCTACCACCGCCAGCACGGCTACCAACTTTTTGGGAAAGTCGAGACACATCACCTTGTAGTCCGTTCGGTAAAAGAACAGGGATCAAGAACACCTCCAAGTAGCTGTCAACTTGTTCCACATGTACAGGTAGCAAAACGCAGGTAACTTGCATGCAGCTATATAGGGATTTGGATACAGAAATGATCAAGAGAAATTTAGGTTCCCTACTCATTCCTGAAATACTTAGAATATTCCGAACTTCCGCGTGTAGAGTGAGAGTTCAACCCATTTGTATTTATTTATTTATTTATTTATTTATTTATTTGTGTTTTTATTGAAGTATGGTTAACATACAGTATTAGATTAGGTGCAATACAACATATTGATTCCACAATTCTATACATCACTCAGTGCTCATCAACATGGGTGTGCTGTTTCATTCAGCCCCACTCGTCCCCTTCTGGCAACCACCAGTTTGTTCTCCATATTTAGGAGTCTGGTTTTTGGTTTATCTCTTTTTTTTCTTAGTTTGTTTTGTTTCTTAACTTCCGCATATGAGTAAAATCAAATGGTATTTGCCTTTCTCTGATTTATTTCACTTAACATAATACCTTGTATATTCTCTTAATAGGCATCTTCTGGTCACATACAAATGTTTAGACATTACTGCTTGCAAGTTTCTCTTTAAAACTTTTAAACATTTATTTTTGAGAGAGAGAGAGAGAGAGAGAGAGAGAGACAGAACACTAGCGGGGGAGGAGGAGGAAGAGGGAGGCACACAATCTGAGGCAGGCTCCAGGCTCTGAGCTGTCAGCCCAGAGCCCGATGCGGGGCTCGAACTCACAAACTGTGAGATTATGACCTGAACCAAAGTCCGATGTTTAACTGACTGAGCCACCCAGGCACCCTTGCAAGTTTCTCTTTTGACTTAACATATCATGGACGCTTTTCCATGTCAGTTAAAGTTATCTCATTTCTTCAAACAACTGTACAAAATTCCATTTTATGTTCCCACGAGGGAACATTTTTTTAACCAGTCCCTCTTGATGGACATTTAGTTTGTTTATGATTTTCACTATTACTTTAAAAATGCTGTAAAACATCCTTATCCATTTATTTTTACCTTATTTTGTAAGCATTTTCTGTAGGACAAATTCCTGGAAATGGGAATTCCTGTCCATACAACCCCATGTTATTGTTAAATGTGTCTGTGTTTGTTGTGTCTATATACAGGCAATATTTTTTCATTAAATTTTTAAAATATTTATTTATTTTTGAGGGGGGAGAGGCAGAGAGAGGGGGAGACACAGAATCTGAGCCAGACTCCCAGCTCTGAACTTTCAGCACAGAGCCTGACGTGGGGCTCAAACCCATGAACCGTGAGATTATGACCTGAGCCCAAGTCGGATGCTGAACTGACTGAGCCACCCAGGCGGTATTTTAACATATAAACTCATTCTCATTAGTTCCTTTTTATCCTACATTCCCTTCCATCTTTACATCCGGATGATGAGACATGTTTACTGCCATTGAGAGGGCCACAACTCAAAGTAATGTGTCATCAAAATAGACTTTTGACGCTCATGACAGAGACAGAAGCTTTGAGAGGATATTTTTTGAGTTACCAAAAGCCAGTTTGAAGGTCAAACTCGCCAAGTTTATGCCATAAACAACTGATTCAGGAAGATTTTGTGATGACGTAAGAGCAAGTTCTACCTAAGAGGAGATTAAAGGTCACCGGGGAGAGGATGAACTTGCGAGATGAAGACAAGAGCCATGGAGTCACCCTTTGATGGTGTCCCCAAAAAGCAGTCTGGCTCAGCCTGGGTGAAAGCTGACGCAGCCTTGGAAAGGACCGAGGGGATCCCACATCTCGGGGAGGCCACGAGGCCCTCTGAGGAGTCCCAGGCCCCTCAAGGCACCAGAGTTGTACAGTGGCCTGGCTGGGTGAGGTTCCTGAGCAGATGGCCTAAGGACAGCATCATGCAGTCCTTCCCAGCACAGCATGAAAGGGATGTGGAGGTGGCTGAGAGAAGGGACAAGGAGGACTCAAAAAACACAGACACTTGACCAAAGACCGCGAGGGACCAGGGCCATCCGGCTAAGGGCTAGGAATAGAGCAGTGAACAAAACTGATGCAGGCCTTCCCTTCACAGAACCTGCAGACTACCCCGGATGACACCAAACAGTTGGACAATTATCACACGGGAATATGATGTAACATATTGGCATATCTAGCTTCCTACAGTAAATGATGTCTACGCTGAGACTTGAAGGGGGAATAGAAACCTGCTCGGTACAGGTACATGGGGATAGTCTTCAGGCAGAATAAACATAGTACAAAGGCTCAGGGCCAGAAGATGGAATATTTGGGGGCCTGGCTAGAGAGACAAGGTATGGCTAACGAGGTAGGCAGGAGCCAGTCACAGAGAACCTCGAACACTGCATTAATTGATTTGCGTTTTGTCCTGAAGGCACAGGGGAGCCATTGGAAGATGACCTATTTCCGTCATCTATTTTTTTAAGTTCGCTGCTTTATTAATTAACTAAATCTACAGCTAAATTGCTAATGAAAACTCTAAGATATAAAGTAATCACAAAAAGGTCGGGAATTAACAGCACCAGAGTTATTGTTAAGGCAAGAATGTCACATCATTGAAACTAAAATGTCAAAACCAATCAACCACTTAGGATGTGATGACAATAACATCATTGAGAGTTTAAGACGACTAAGAAGCAGGGAATGCCATGACTAGCTTTATGTATTTAAAAACACACACACACACATAAGAGCACTCAGGCTGTTGTGTGGAGAAAGGAATGGAGGCGGCAAGCCTGGAAACAATGAGACTGGGCAAGAGAGCTGGAGACCCAAACCGGGCTAGAAACGAGGGCAACCCTACATCCTATTCCTCAGACCCGGGTTTGCCTAGAACTGACCAAGTTTATGCCTGTTGTCCTCTCTTGCCATCTGTTGGAGCACCTTTCACTCTTAAACACATCCCAGTTTGGAGGCTCCAATAGTGGTTGGCAGTTGAGGGGGAGAGAAGCCATTCGAGAGCCCTTTGGGACATGGAACTGACAGGGCTCGGTGATGGGTCAGATGTGGGGGTGAGGCAGGATGACTCCCAGGGCTGTGGTGTGAGCAGTGGGTGCTGTTCAGGATATAAGGAGCACTGGTGTAGTAGGTTTGCTACTTCAGGGGCCCTCCCACCTGGAGGGATGAGTAGGGCTTGGCTTTGGCAGGGGAGGAGGAGTTTTCCAGCCGGGAGAGCAAGTACAATGGCACAGAAGCAGGAAGTAAAATGTCACCCTTAGAGACAATTCAAGTATTTTGTTTTACAGGGGAAGTGAGCGTCCTGGTGTGAAGGGGGGAGGAAGGAATGGTCAGGGGCCTGGGGTATGGATTTTAGCAGGGTCCTACATGGGCCTGAGACTTGCCTGTGGCTCACCGTGGCTCTGTGTTAGGTTCTCACCCTGGGATTCCCACACTTAAAAAACACTGGGTGAAGCCTTCCTCTATCTCTTTTTTCTGCTTTTCTCTAGCAGGAAGACATCAACAACCAGAACCTTCATCAAACGTGGGATGGCAAACTGTCCCACAAGCCTAGACTACTATATCTGGACTCTCATATGAAAAAGAAAGGAACATCTGTATCATTTAGGGCTTTGTTTTTTAAATCTTTTTGTTATAGAAATCTAACCTGTGTACTAAAAAACAGTAGGTGTTAATAAACCTATTTAGACATTTTAAATAGAAGTCCCTGCTATTTACTGACATGCTACCCTTAAATAATTCTAATCTCTTCAGTTCCCAAAGTCCTGGGCCTTTAGCTGAAAGCCTGGACTTTGGCCAAACAGCGCAGAAGATGAGCTCCTCATTGAGGGCTCGGGGAAACCAGGAAACAGAAGGGAAGAACGTAATGCTGAGAACTGGCCTTCAGGCCAGAACCAATCAGATGGGGACCCCAGGGTTGGAATGAGCCAAGTTTCCCTTCTAAGTGTCTGTGGATGTGCTGAGCCACACTGGGGACCCACAGTGGAAAACTGCTCAAGTTTGGGCCTCTCTGTTAGGCTCAAGAGACAAATCATTATTAAGTAATGAATGATGAATGGGCTTCAGGAGGCTCTGGAGAAAAACACAGATGCCCGTCTACTTGTAGGACCCACAGGGGAATGTCTCTCCTGTGATGAAGTCCTCGGGGGATTGAGAAGTTTCTTAAGATCTCCAACTATGCACACTCTATGTATTGGGCACTAACTGGGTGCCAAAGGATCAGGTATGAAAAATTAAATGCGAAGTCGAATAAAATGATTCCCCTACCATCAATTAGCTAACCTGGAATCAGGGAAACAGGCCAAGAACTATAGTGTGATCCCAAGGAAATTCCACATCTGTGGACAGCCCTATCAGTCCTCTTGATGCACTGATGGAAAGCATCCTGGGAATCCCACCCTCGTCTGGAGTGCTATCTACTGGGTTCATGTGGTACTCAGGGATGAGATCACTGTTGCACTCCGTAAAGAAAAACTCACTTTTAGAGACAGTGCAGCCCACCCTTCAAACTCAGAGAAACACTGCACACCATCAATACCATTAGATGTGCTGGCTCTGACTTCAGATACTCAGGTGGAAACTCACCCTGCTCAAGTGGAAAGTAACCCTGCAATCTTTCCCTGCCCTTCTCATTCATCAAAGCACCAATTCTCAGAGTCTGAGTGTCTCACAAATGCCTCCTAATGGATCTATCCCATGGTTTTGTTTACTTTGTTTATCAGAAGAAGCTCCAATGGTATATTTTTATCCTTAATAGGCCTCCTTTAAGGCATGTCAACCTCTTAATTTACGTTGCCTTAGGAACTTTTTCCTTTTTCAGACGGTGGGCAACCAGTTCCAAAGACTAGGGTCTGAGCATGGGTACAATTTGTGTGGGTCGACCCAGGAGTAGCCTGCATCACGAATGCTATACTTCCATCCTTGGCATCTCCAGCCACGAAGAAAAGATGTGAAATGCATTAAAAGACCATTCTTTTTCCCTTGGTTTGTAATGGATGACTGAAGAAGAAAAAGAAGAAGGAGTATGCCTATAAAATTTTGTACACACAGGTGCATAAGATGCATACGTATAAATAAATACATATACCTAAGATGTGTATTTATATATAAAGTCTGGCTTTGGTATCAGAATAATGCCAGCCTCATAATATGAGTTGGAAAGTGTTCTATTTCCTAGAAAAGTTTGTGTATAGTTGGTCTTTCTTTCTTCTTTAATGGATGGAAGAATGCACCCGTGAAACCATCTAGGCCATGTAGACCTGGAGTTTATTATATGTAATAAAACATCCTTTCTCCTTTCAGAGGTCTTTACTTAGTATTCATCAGCTTACTTGAACATTGAATTAGGAGGGTTGTGTGCTTTGGGCACACAATGAAGATCTCCAAGTCAATTGAACCCAACTGAAATGACATGTGCTTAACTTCTGAGTCACGTTAAAAAGCTCTTTCGTCTTCAGATTGTTTGTTTTGTGGGATTTTTTTTTGTTATATAGTCTTATAAATGACACACAGATTGGCTGAAAACAGCTACAATTTGACACTCCATAATAGTTTAAAACCACATGCCTGGCCAAAAAGCATATGAAAAGATGATCAACATAGCTAATCATTAGGAAAATGCAAACCAAAACCACAACAAGATATCACTTCACATCCATTAGGACGGCCACTATTATAAAAACAAAAAAACAGAAACAGAAACAGAAAAGCCTGAGGGGCAGGCTTTAGATTTGGCAGATGTCTTATCGCCTACAGGGCTACTCTCAAGGAGCATAGGCTGTAGATGCCATCTTGCCACTTTTCTTCTGTCTTGCCCCAGCTTGCTAGTATCTCCCACAAAAGAGGTTATACTCTCATGTGGAGCCCCAATTTTTGTAATTGCCACCCAGAAGACACCTCTAGATCTCCTGGCTCTGGTGGCCAGTGGGGCTTATGATTGTGGTAACTACAGACTGTATATATATTTGCAAACAATTAAAAGCTGATGACTGAGGGTCTGACTTCCAATCAGCCTGAATCTAGGTGCTAAGATCCTCCCCTTTGGGATATTGACAAGTCTAGGCACATATGTAACTATAGCGAGCTACTAAAAATATAATAGACTGCTTGGACAAACACAAAGGTTTGAGAGACAACCAAGAGATGGGACAGGGTTGAACAAAAAGGTATATCTCCTATACAAGGCCACTCCTTCAAGACTGGGAGAGAAGTCTCAACAGCATAGAAACCAATACAGAGAGTCAAGCAAAATGAAGAAATAGAGGAGTATGTGCCAAATGAAAAAACAAGATAAAACCTAGAGAAAACCCTTAATTAAACAGAGATAAGTAATTTACCTGACAAAGACTTTAAAGTCATGGTCATAAAGATGCTCGCCAAACTGGGGAAAGGAAATGGATCAACATGTGAGAAATTCAACAAACAGACAGAAAACATAAGAAACTATGAAATAGAAGTCACAGAGCTGAAGAACACAATGACTGAAATGAAAAGTACACTAGAGGGGTTGAACAACAGACTAGATGAAGCAAAGAAAGGATCAGTGAACTCAAAGACAAGGCAGTGGAACTCACCTGATTGGAGCAGCAAATAGAAAAAAGGATGAAAAAAAAAGTGAAGACAGCTCAAGGGACTTATGGAGCAACATGAAACCGATTAAATTTGTATTATAGGGCCCCCAGAAGGAGAAGAGAGAGGAAAGGAGGAAGAAATCTTATTTGAATAGTGGCTGAAAACTTCCCTGACCCAGAAGAGGAAACAGACACCCAGAATGAGGAAGCCTAAAGGATTCCAAACAAGAGGATCTAAAGAGACCCACATCAAGGCACATTATAATTAAAATGTCAACAATTAAACGAAAACAGAGAATCCTAAAAGCAAGGAGAGAAGAAAAATTCTTACATATACAAAGGAATCCCCATAAGACACTCAGCAGATTTTCCAGCAGAAACTGTGATGGCACAGGTGAGCGGCATGATGTATTCCAAGTGCTGAAAGAAAAAACTTCCAACCAAAAAAAACTTCAACCTACTCTACCTGACAAAGTTGTCATTCAGAATCGAGGGAGAGATAAATAATTTTCCAGACGCAAAAGATAGAGGAGTTCACCATTAAACCAGCCTTACAAGAAATGTTAAAGGGAATTCTTTAAGCTGAAAAGAAAAGATGATCATTAGTAATAAGAGAACATAGAAAAGAATAAATCTCGTTGGATAGGTAAATATATAGTAAAGACAGTGTACTAATCACTTATTAAGCTGGCATGCAGGTCAAAAAATGAACTAGTAAAAATAACTATGAATATAATAATGAGTTAAGGGATATACAAGATAAAAAGATGTAAATCTGACATTAAAAACATAAAATGTGGGGAGGGAAGGAGAGCAAAAATGTTGAGCTTTAGAATTTGCTCAAATTTAAGTTGTTATCAACTTAAAATAGATTATTATAGATATAAATTTTTGTAAGCCTCATGGTAACCACAAGTCCAAAACATATAGTAAATACAAAAACATAAAGAGAAAGGAATCTAAATACATCACTAAAGAAAGTCATCAAATCACAAAGAAAGAGAGCAAAAGAAGAACAGAGAGGAACTACAAAAACAACCAGAAAACAATTAACAAAATGGCAATAAATACATACTTATCAAAAAAATATATGTAAATGGACTAAAGTCTTCAGTCAAAATACATACAGTGGCTGAATGGAAAAAGAAAAAAAACAGACTCGATGTTGTTTACAAAAGACTCATTTTATTTTTTTTTAAGTTTTTGTTTATTTTGAGAGAGAGAGAGAGAGAGAGAGAACAAGCAGGGGGAGGGGTAGAGAGACGCCACCCAGGCTTCCCTACAAAAGACTCGCTTTAGATGTAAGGGCACATGCAGACTGAAAGTGAAGGAATGGAGACAAATATCCCATGCAAATGGAAACCAAAGGAAAGCTGGGTAGTTATATCAGATAAAATTGACTTAAAATTTTTTTAATGTTTATTTATTTTTGAGAGACAGAGAGAGAGGGCACAAAGTGGGGGAAAGGCAGAGAGAGAGAGAGAGAGTGAGAGAGAGACAGAATCCACAGCCGGCTCTAGACTCTGAGCTGTCATCACAGAGCCCGATGTGGGGCTCGAACTCATGAACCATGAGATCATGACCTGAGCCGAAGTTGGACACGTAACCAACTGAGCCACCCAGGTAACCCCAGACAAAACTGACTTTAAAACAAAGACTGCAATAAGGCAAAGAAAAGCATTACATAATGCTAAGGTGGTCAACACAACAAGAGAATACAACATTTGTAAATATTTATGCACCCAACATAGAATAACCTAATATATAAGGCAAATATTAACAGACTTAAAGGGAGAAATTGACAGCAATACAATAATAGAGGGGACTTTAACACTCCACTTACACTGGACAGATTATCCAGACAGAACATCAGTAAGGAAACATTGGCCTTAACACATTAGACCAAGTGGACTTAATAGATATATGTATATATATATATATAGAACACTCTATCAAAAAGCAACAGAATACACATTCTTCTCTGGCACACATGGAACATTCTCCAAGATAGATCATGTGGTAGGTCACAAAACAAGTCTTAATTGATTTAAGAGGATTGAAACCATAACAAACTTGTTTTCCAACCACAATGATATGAAAGTAGAAAACAACTACATAAAGAAAACTGGAAAATTCACAGATATGTGGAGATTTAAAAATATGGTACTGAAAAACCTACAAAAAGAGAAATAAAAAAAATACCTCGAGACACATGATAGTGGAAATATAACATAATCAAAATTTATGAGGCAGCAAAAGCAGTTCTAAGAGGGAAGTTCATATCAACAAATGCCTACTTCAAGAAACAAGAAAAGTCTCAAATAAACAATCTAACTTTACACTTCAAGGAACTAGTAAAAGAAGAACAAATGAAGCTCAAAGTTAGTAGAAAAAAAGAAAATAACAAAGATTAGTGTAGAAATAAGTGAAATAGAGACTAAAAAGGTAACAGAAAAGATCAATGAAGTTAAGAGTAGGTTCTTCAAACCTACTCTTATTATCACAACAAAATTGACAAACCACTAAGATTCACCAAGAAATAGAGAGGACCGAAATAAAATTGGATATGAAAAAGATGTTGCAACTGTTGCCACAGAAATACAAAGGATCATGAGAGACTACTATGAATAATTATACACCAACAAATTGGACAACATAGAAAAAAATGAATAAATTCCTAGAAACAAGAAATCCCAAGAAACAAACAAGACTGAATCAGGAAGAAACAGAAAATCTGAATAGATAGATTACTAGAAAGGAGATTGAATCAGTAATCAACAAACAAACAAACAAACCGACAAACTTCCAGGACCAGACGACTTCACTGGTGAATTCTATCAGACATTCAAAGAATTGATACCGATCTTTCTTAAACTCTTTCAAATAACAGAAGAGGAGGAAACGCTCCCAAAGTCATTTCATGATGCCAGCATTACCGGATACTAAACCCAGACAAGGATGCCACAAGAAAAGAAAATTTGAGGCCGTTATCCCTGATGACCGCAGACGCAAATATCCTCAACAAAGTATCAGCAAACCACATTTAATAATGCAGGGAAAGGATCGTATACCAGGATCAAGTGGGATTGATTGCAGGGATGCAAGTTGGGTTTGACATTCACAAATCAACCAATGTGACACACCACGTTATCAAAACGAAAAGACAAAAATCATTTGACAAAACTGAGCATATACGCATTTATATATTAAAAATTCTCAAAGCAAGTAAAGAGGAAATGTACCTTAACATAATCGAGGCCATATATGACAAGCCCCTGGCTAGCGTCATACTCAGTGCTGAAAAGCTAAAAGCTTTTCTACTAGTATCAGGAAAAAAATAAGGCTATACTCCCTCTACTTTTATTCAACATAGTAATGGAAGTCCCAGCCAGAGTAATTAAACAAGCAAGGGAAATAAAAGGCATCTAAGTTAGAAAGGGAAGAGTAAAACTGTCATTAATTGCAGATGACATATGACATAGAGAAAACCCTAAAGACTCCATAAGAAAGTGTTAGAATTAATAAATTTGGTAAAGTTGCAAGATACGAAATCAATACACAAAAATGTGTTGCATTTCTATTTACTCACAGTAAACTACCAGAAAGAGAAATTAAGAAAGCAATCCCATTTTCAATCACATCAGAAAGAGTAAAATACTTAGGGATAAATTTAACCAAGGCTGTGGAAGATCTATACCATGCTCACAGATTGGAAGAATCAATGCTGTTAAAATGTACACACTACCCAAGGCAACGTACAGACTCAACACAAACCCTACCTAAATACCAATAGTATTTTTCACAGAAATAGAACAAAAAATCCTAAAACTTGCATGGGACTGTAAATGACCTTGAATCTTGAGAAAAAAAAAAAAAACAAAACCCTAAACTGGAGTCATCATGATCCCTGATTTAAAGTTTTACTACTGAAAATAATAGAATAGAGATCCCCAAAATAAACTCATGTATGTCAATTAGTCCTCAACAAAGAAGGCAAGAATATATAACGGGGAAAGGATAGTGTTTTCAATAAATGGTGCTGGGAAAACCGGACAGGCACATGGACGGAATGACTGGACCACTTTCTTGCACCATACACAAAAATCAACTCGAAGTGGATGAAAGACTGAGGGTGCCCGTCTGGCTCATCAGTAGAGCATGTGACTCTTGATCGTGGGGTCATGAGTTCGAGCCCCACGTTGGGCACAGAGATTACTTTAAAGAAAAGAAAAGAACTGGATTAAAGAATGGAAGACATGGGGGCGCCTGGGTGGATCAGCTGGTTGAGCGTCAAACTCAATTTCTGCTCAGGCCACGATCTCACGGTTCGTGGGATCAAGTCCTGAATCGGCCTCCAAGCTAACAGTGTGAAGCCTACTTGGGATTCTCTCTCTCTTCTTCTCTATCTGCCCCTCTCCGCTCACATGCACTCTCTCTCAAAACAAATAAAGCTTACAAAAAGAGAGAATGGAAGACGTGAAACTATAAAAGAAAACATAAGACAGTGAGCTCCTTGACACAGGTCTCGGCAACGGCTTTTTGAATCTGACACCAAAAGCAAAAGCAACAAAAACGGAACTATACCAAACCAAAAATCTTCCACACGGCAAAGGAAATAATCACCAAAATGAAAAGGCAACCTATTGAATGGGAGATATATTTGATCTCGCAAATAACATATTTGGTAAGGGGTTAATTTCCAAACTATGTAACAAACTCATACAACCCAACACCTAACAATCTGATTAAAAATTAGAGGGAGCACTAAATAGACATTTTTCCAAAGAAAGCATCCAGATGGACAACAGGCACATTAAAGTATGTTGAACCTCATGAATCATCAGGGAAATGCAAATCAAAATTGCAACGAGCTATCACCTCACACCTGTTAGAACAGCAATTATCCCAAAGACGAGAAGCAACACGTTGGAGAGGATGTCAAGAAAAGGGAACCCTCTGCACTGTTGGTGGGAATGTAAAGCGGTGCTGCCACTATGAAAAATGGTGTGGTGGCCTCCCCCACAAAGTAAAAACGGAATTGCCGTATGATCCAGTATTCCCACTTCCAGTTCTATACCCAAAAGAACGGAAAGCAGAATCTGGAACATACATTTGCAAATCCATGTTCACAGCGGCGTGTTTTACAACAGCCAAGGACCCAAGCGTCCACTGACAGATGAACAGGTGAAAAGCAACGTGATACATACATACAATGGAATATTACTCAGCCCTAAAAAAGGGAATCCTGTCACAGGTTACAGCACAGATGAATGTTGAGAGCATTATGCTAAGTGAAAATAAACAGTCACAGAAAGATAAAACTGCTTGGTTCCACTTACAGGAGGCACCTTGAGTAGCCAGATTGATAAGAGACAGAAAGCAGGAGAGTGGTTGCTGGGGGCTGGAGGGAGGCAATATGGAATTTCTGCTTTGAAAGATGAAAAATTCTGGAGATCTGTAGTACAACAATATGACTATACTTAACACTATTGAACTGTATCCTTAAACATGGTTAAGATGAGAAATGTTATGTGGTTTTTTTTTACCACGATGAAAAATAACCCAGATACCTAATTTTTAAATTTTTGATCCCTTGTGAACTAATTAATATCATACATGAACTATTATTAGTTCCTCTATGTTTCACACCCTTGATTTACATACCCAGGGTCGCTTGGAGTTTCAAATAGATGACAAATACAATCCAGTCACCATCACAATGCACTCAGTGGAAGAAGTTCAGACATGTGTTAGCTTCACTCGTTGTTTAGGATTGGAAACTCTCTCTCCAGTGTCATATGAAATCTCAAATTTTGTATTTTCTTAAAGATTTTATTTTGTTATTGTTATTTTTTAATGTTTACCTGTCTTTGAGAGAGAGAGAGAGAGAGAGAGAGAGAGTGGGAGAGGAGCAGAGAGAGAGGGGGACAGAGGATCGGAAGCAGGCTCTGCGCGGACAGCAGAGAGCCCGATGTGGGGCTTGAACTCCCAAACCTCGAGACCATGACCCAAGTCAAAGTCAGATGCTCAACTGGCTAGCCCCGGGTGCCCCTAAATTTTTTTTATTTTTAAGTCATCTCTATACACAACATTAGGCTCGAACTCACAACCCCGAGAGGAAGAGCTGCAAACTCTACTGACTGGGCCAGCCAAGTGCCCCTCAAATTTTGTGTGTTTTTTTTTTTAATTTTTTAATGTTTTTATTCATTTTTAAGACAGAGAGAGACACAGCATGAGCAGGGGAGGGGCAGAGGGAGGAGACACAGAATCCGAAGCAGGCTCCAGGCTCTGAGCTGTCAGCACAGAGCCTGACGCGGGGCTCGAACTCACGGACTATGAGATCATGACCTAAGCTGAAGTCCGACACTCAACCGACTGAGCCACCCAGGCGCCCCTGTGTTGTTTTTAAACAATCAAACACAGCATAGAAATTCCAAATAACAAATTTAGAGCGGAAGAGAGCCAAAGCATAAGAGACTCTTAAAAACTGAGAACAAACTGAGGGTTGATGGGGGGTGGGAGGGAGGGGAGGGCGGGTGAGGGGTATTGAGGAGGGCACCTTTTGGGATGAGCACTGGGTGTTGTATGGAAACCAATTTGACAATAAACTTCATATATTGAAAAAAAAACAACAAAAAAACCAAAATAACAAATTTCAGTGAGATGTACTATTTCAGCAGTTTTGATTAAAAATAGTAATTTTCGGGGCGCCTGGGTGGCGCAGTCGGTTAAGCGTCCGACTTCAGCCAGGTCACGATCTCGCGGTCCGTGAGTTCGAGCCCCGCGTCAGGCTCCGGGCTGATGGCTCGGAGCCTGGAGCCTGTTTCCGATTCTGTGTCTCCCTCTCACTCTGCCCCTCCCCCGTTCATGCTCTGTCTCTCTCTGTCCCAAAAATAAATAAACATTGAAAAAAAAAATTTTTTTAAAAAAAAATAAAAAAAAAAATAGTAATTTTCTCTTGGTTTTTCAAGACTTTCACTTTCAGTCATAGCACTGTCCTCAATTGGTGTCGCTCCGACGCACGCACATCGAGGCCGGTGGAAGTAGATGGAGGCCGGTTTGCCAACGTGCAAGATATTCCAGTGGTTCTTAGTACAAGTGAATAACAGCTGCCATGTCCCCGGCTTAAACAGGTGGAGCTCGGAGGTGAGGGGGAACAGCGTTCTGAGAGGACAGGAAGAAGACGAGGACGTCGTCCACCCGCGTCCCTTCTTGAGTAGGAGGCACATGGAAGTCCTACGCTTTCAGAGACTGTATTGTTTTATGTTACGGTTCAATAGCTGGAAATGCTTTTCTCTGGGGACGCTGGCTACATTTGGTTCACGGTATTGCTTTGCAGGCGTTTCTTCCCAATTTCTTTTATTAGTTAAGTAGACTTTGGTTAAGACCAAGCAGTTTACAGGAACAGATTTCCTTGACAATTTATTTAAAAAGGAGTTGGGGAGGTCAGCTTGTAGTCAGGCTAGATGGGACACATGTGTCAGTTAAAACCCATCAAGAAGCTAAGGATAAAACCACACGAATCAGCAGCCTTGTCTGATGGCAAAAATTACTCGACTCACGGTGAGGAGACTATAATTTTCATTTCAAGTCAATTACCAACCAGCAAGACATTGGGGATATCTTTTAAATTCCTTAAGTCGCATTGATTCATCTATAAAATGGAGGGTGGGACTATGTGATCTCTTAAGGTCCTCTCCTGCTCTAAAATCTTATGGTGTAATGAATCCAGAGACCCACTGGACCTCCCAGCCTCTGACCCCAGTCACTCGTGCAGGCTTCTATGTAAGTCCATGCTATTTGGCTGCCCTCCACAACTCAGATCACTTCAAACAGGAGTCACTAACAGCCCCGCAACAAACGGTCCTCCCATCTCCCCCTCCCTGACCTCCCTCGTTCCTCCCATCTCCCCCTCCCTGACATCCCCAATGTAGTTTTCCTGCTTGCTCTGCATTTAAGGGCACCAGGAGGTCAGGATTTTCAGTCCTCACTGTTTACCCTCCAGTCCTCTGAGGGCAGAGTGTGGGCGAGCCCAGTAATGCTTGAGGTTCAGATTGTGTGGAGTAGAGTGCAAAGAGCAGGAATAAACAGACACAGAATGTGGCTCCACCTTTAACCCGCTCTCAGACGTGTTAAGTGCGGTAATGAGCACAAAGGACTGGGATCTGACACACAGAAATATAACCAATCCCTTTCAAGTACAATTAAAAAAATTTTTTTTTAATGTTTATGTATTTTTGAGAGAGAGGGGGAGACTGAGTGTCAATGGGGAAGGGGCAGAGAGAGAGGGAGACACAGAATCCGAAGCAGGCTCTGGGCTCTGAGCTGTCAGCACAGAGCCCGACGCGGGGCTCGAACTCACGGACCATGAGATCATGACCTGAGCCAAAGTCGGACATTCAACCGACTGAGTCACCCAGGCGCCCCAAGCACAATTTTTAAAGCATTTCTCATACTGTGAAACCCTCCTTGGCCTTCTCCCCTCCTCCTCCCATACCAAGCAGAGAGCCCACCCTACCTGGCAGACGTCCGATTCCCTACAGGACCACTGGCTAAGCCTGCTGGCGTCAACAGACTGGAAGCGGGCTGGATTACCGTGTCGATGAGAGCAAGGAATCCTATCCACCTGGGCCAAACACAGAAAAGCCCAAAGTATATAAATTTGCTAAGGGGGTGCCGAGTTGACTCAAAAACAAGCACACACCAACGTCTCGTCCAGACACAAGGGATGAAGTCAAGACTCAGGACTAGATGTCACTGAAAAGGAAGCAGGGCAGAATCAAGGCGGGAGGGGGGGAGGGGGTCCCTAAGTTAGGCGGATCAATAAGGATCCATCTGACCTCTCTTACAATTCAATGGACATCCTTAAAAAGTTCATCTTCAGCAAAGAGGAAAAACAAAGTAAAAGAAAAAGCAAAGAAAAAAGAGGCAAAGGACGTAAAAATCCAATTCAAAAGGCTGACACTTTAAAGAATCAACTTCTCTACGATATAATTTACATACAACAAAATGCACCTATTTAAGCGCAATTAAAATAAGAAACATTTCCACCATTGGTTCCATAAGGAACCCAAAAAAGTTCCTTATTCCCCATCTTTTGTTGAAACCTCTCCTTACCCGCAACCACTGATCTGTTTTCTGTCCCTTAGAGATTAGAATGCCTTTTTAAAAAGAATTTCTTACAAATAAAATCAAATGCTGGGACCCCTGGGTGGCTCAGTCGGTTGAGCGTCGATCTCTTGATTTCCAGCTCAGGTTGTGATCTCGCTGTAATGGGATCGAGCCCCGTGTCCAGCTCCGTGCTAAGCATAGAGCCTGCTTGGGATTCTCTCTCTCTGCCCCTCCCCCCTCTCTGTGTGTGTGTGTGTGTGTGTGTGTGTGTGTGTGTGTGTGTCTCTCTCAAAATAAATAACTTAAAATTTAAAAACAAAAAACATGATATCAAATGCTATGTACTTTTCTGTTTCTGTTTTTTCATTCTGCAAAATATTTTTGAGATTCATCCATGTTGTTGCACGTAGCTGAGTATATTCCATTGTATAAATATACCACAAGTTGTTGACCTACTCACCTGTGAATAAATATTTGGGGTCTTTCTAATTTGGGGCTGTGAACGTCTATGCACAAGTCTTTGTGTGGACAAATGTTTTCATTTCTCTTGGGTGCATACTGAGCAGCGGAGTTCTGACACGCAAACCTGGTTAGAGATTGCCAAACTGGTTTTCGAAGTTGTTGTACCCTTTTACCCTCCCACCGGCAGTGTATTCAAATTACAGTTGCTCTACATCATTGCCATTACTCGGTATTGTCCTTTCAGTTCTAGTCATTTTAATGTGTGTGTAGTCATTTTTATTTGCTTTTTCCTGAGAATAATAATACAGAGTGTCTTCACGTGGTTACATTTTTTTTGCACATTTTTTTTTGCAAAATTCTTTGTTCTGTTTGAGCTGTTTATCTTGCCGAGCTCTCTTAGAAGTACTAGTATTTTATCCATCAACTTCCTTAAATGTTCCACGTAGATCATCGTATCATTGGCAAATAATTACAATTTGGATCCTCCGTTCTGATACGCACACATCGGTTATTTTTCTTATTGTATTGCATTAGCTAGAACTTCCAGTAAAATGTACTATAGAGAAATTATAATAAGCATATTCATCTTGTTTCTGACTATAATGAAAATTTTGCACTGTTTCACCATTAAGTATGACGCTTTTGTATGTTTCTGATAGCTATACTTTATTCAATTAATAAGAAATCTTCCTTCTGTTGATAATCTCATAAGTGTAGCAAAATGCTTTTAATGCAAGCAAGGCTGTAAATTTCTTTCTGAATACAATGCTGCACATTTTTTTTCTTTTAAAGTTTACTGATGTACTTTGAGAGGGGGTGGGGTGGGGAAGGGCAGAGAGAGAGGGAGAGAGAGAATCCCAAGCAGGCTCCGTGCCATCACCACTCAATGCCACAAACCATGAGACCGTGACCTAAGCCGAAATCGAGAGTAAGTTGCTTAACCGACTGAGCCACCCAGATGCCCCCGGACATTTCTAGAGATATATTTTTACCTAGAAAATAAATGTGATGCTTTAGTAAGATCACATGACTATGGAATGTGATGTTATTAATTTGATTTAAACATAAAGAAGTGTCAGTTTAGGGGCACCTGGGTGGCTCAGTCGGTTGAGCGTCTGACTTCAACTCAGGTCACGATCTCACGGTCTGTGGAGTCGAGCCCGGCGTCGGGCTCTGGGCTGATGGCTCAGAGCCTGGAGCCTGCTTCCGATTCTCTGTCTCCCTCTGTCTGCCCCTCCCCGTTCATGCTCTGTTTCTCTCTGTCCCAAAAATAAATAAACGGTAAAAATAAATAAATAAATAAATAAATAAATAAATAAATAAATAAAATAAAATAAATAAACATAAAGAAGTGTCAGTTTAGACACAACTTCTTCTGGTCACGTGTTACAAAGAGTAAACAACCAAAAGACCCCAGATCTACCGGCTACAGACCCAGAAGGGGAGGGAATGAGGAGGATACATTTTAACTGGTTTCCCGAAGAAAGGGCCCTTGTAAGAGAAAGCGACAAAAGTAATGAGGCCCAAGTGTGCGAGGCCAACCAGATCTCAGACTGCACTTGGCGACCGCAATGGCGGTAACGGGCCAGTCTCACCTGAGAGACTGCGATACCGTGAACTTCCCGACTTCTTCCAAGTGCACGGCGACACGCGGCCCGTGGCAGGCGGCTGCGGAGACGTCGTGGACCCGCCGGGGCAGCCGGGCAGCCCGTGCAGGTGGCCGGGCAAACAGGCGCACTCGCACCAGCAGCCGGAGAGCCCTCGCCCCGGGACTGCGTCGCTCTTCCGCCTTGGAGCCCCTCGGCGCTTCCGGAAGCTTCCGCCCCAACAGCCGAGGCTCCTCACCAGCCAATCGCCTTTACCCAGCGGGACTAAGGGAGCCCTCCTCCACCGCCCCTTGCCGGAGAAGCATCAGGAGTCGCTGCGCCATTTCCAGACAAGCTACGGAAGTCCCAGGAGTGGCGCGAAGCAGGGTTCGTGCCCCTGTGAGCATCTTATGTTGTCTGTGCCGTTTTCTGACTCTGCAAGTAATCTTTCCGAGACCCCCGGACCCTGCCATCTTGGCAGACTGACATTGTACAAGTGAGCAGATCTTTTTTTTTTTAGTTTTCAGAAAGAGAGGGAGAGAGAGACAGCGCCAGCCAGGGAGAGCAGCAGAAGGAGAGAGAGAGGAAAAAAAAAATTTTTTTAACTTTAATGGTTATTTATTTTTGAGAGAGAGACAGTGTGAACCAGGGAGGGGCAGAGAGAGAGAGGGAGACCCAGAATCCGAAGCAGGCTCCAGGCTCCGAGCCGTCAGCCCAGAGCCCGACGCGGGGCTCGAACTCACGAACCGTGAGGTCATGACCTGAGCTCAAGTCCGACGCTTAACCGACTGAGCCCCCCCGGGCGCCCCAAGAGAGAGAAAGTCTTAAGCAGGCTCCACACCAGCATGGAGCCCATCGCGGAGCTCGATCCCTCGACCCGGAGATCGTGACCTGAGCTGAAATCAAGAGTTGGACACTCAAGCAACTGAGCCACCCAAGCGCCCCAGCGGGTCTTTCTATTCCACACCATGATGTCAAAGCCAATGAAAGGCCAAAACCAAGCTCCCCAGACTGTATCTCGCAAAACTGCTCTCACACAAATACGAAAAGCAGCTCCCCCACGACCCTCATGCCAAACACACATCACTTACACACACTCGCTAAGTGCCAGGCCCTGTGGCACAAGCTTCACCGATACCAGGTGGTCCCATTCAGGCCTTTGGGCAACCTCGCAAGGCTGCTGTGATTCCCCCTCGGTCACAGATGAGGACGAGGCTGGGAGGGGCTCACTGGCTTCCCCCAAGGTCACACACCGGCTGGTGACTGAACCATGAGCAAATCCAGGCCGTGGGCCTCGGAGTCTCTGCTCTTAATCACTACAGGATACTTCCTTTTATCCAAAAGTAAAAGGGAAAAAATGTCACCAGGTAGGGATGTACTTAAAAGCAAACAATGCATCGTCCCTCCGGGCTGCAGAGTGAATCCTCAGCACATCCTGAGCAACTTGCATAGCAGCACCGGATGGGGACGGGTCACTGCCCGGATACAATCAGAACGGTTTACATAGAGGGGCGCCTGGGGGCTCAGTCGGTTGAGCGTCTGACTTCGGCTCCGGTCGTGACCTCACGCTTCGTGAGTTCGAGCCCCGCGTGGGGCTCTGTGCTGACGGCTCGGAGCCTGGAGCCCGCTTCGGATTCTGTGTCTCCTTCTGTCTCTGCCCCTCCTCCATGCTCTCTCTTTCTTTTCTTTTCTTTTTTTTTTTTTTTAACATTTATTTATTTTTGAGACAGAGAGAGAGCATGAACAGGGGAGGGGCAGAGGGAGAGGGAGACACAGAATCGGAAACGGGCTCCAGGCTGCGAGCCGTCAGCAAAGAGCCTGACCAGGGGCTCGAATTCACGGACCGCGAGATCATGAGCCGAGCCGAAGTCGGAGGCTCAACCGACTGAGCCCCCCAGGCGCCCCCCCTCTCTCTTTTAAAAATAAATGAACATTAAAAATTTTTTTTAATTAAAAAAAAAAAAGATCAGTTACAGGGAATAGCAGCCAGCAGCCCACACTGTAGTTGGAGGCGGTTGGTTGACCCCGTTCTTCGGAAAACGCCCGCTGCCCGCTGGTGTAGGGGTCGGGGATAGTGGCCGCGGGTGGGTCGCGCGTGACACCAAATTCGTTGGCAGCAAGAGCCACGGTGGAGACCGCGGGGAAGCGGGGAGGCGCCGCAGCCGGAGCCCGAGGCGAGACGCAGCTGTTCGGGGCCCCCGCGCGGCGAGGGCACGTTCGAGCTTGCCCTTGGATGTCGCGGGACCGGGCGCGGGAGCCCGAGCCCCCAGGCCGGGGGGGGGGGGGGGGGGAACCGTGCGTCGGATCCCGGGCGCGGGTCGAAGGAGCCTTGCCACCCACGAGGGGCAGCGGCCGCGGCGCCACCGCCCGGAGGGCCCTCGGGCCCCGCTCGGGCCTCCGCCGGCACGAAAACCCTCAGCAGACTCTCCCGCGGTCCCCGATCCCGGCTGGACACCTAGAGGAGGCGAGCGGGAGCCGGGGACTGGGGGGACCGGGCCGGGGCCCCTGCAGCAGCCCCGGGGAAGGAGGCGGGCAACCTCTGCCACATGGCCCGTGGCAGCTCTGGTCCAAAATGTCGCTCCCTTCCGTCTCCCCAGTGACGGCGTGAGTCGTGGGCATCCCAGCACACGCTTGGAAAAACTGCGTTTCAAAGAGGGCGGGTAATGGGCCCAAATTGGCACGAGCGGGGAGTGCTGCAGCTGCCCTTGAAACCCAGGAGGCTGAAGGCCACACACAAACCTTCCCGTTGTGTCCTCCTGTCCAGGTGAGTGTGGATGGAGGCGCGGCCTGCTGTCTACACTAGCTCAGAAACCAGGGAGTTTCCTAACCAAGGCCACCGCTTTCTTTCTTCCACTCCACGCATTGTTGAACGGCTTTTCCTTTTCACACGACCGACGTAACCACCAGTCTCAAATGACCTCTCTATAGGAATCGTAAGCAGGTATGTTTTTTCGAGCTTATTCAAGTCGACGCAAATGGTGTTGGCAGAATGAAGAGTGGGAGCAAAATTTAAATGACTGCAAACGTCGTGTCGGTATCATCTGGATTGGAGAGCAAAAGTCTGGGGATCCGGCATGGGCTTTATTCAGACTAAGGGTCTGAAAAGTGCCACACTCGGCATTGCCTGTCACTGCCGTGTCACTCAACTCAGCCCTGACCCGCTGGGACTGACCCCCACCCCGGCAAGGGGGATGACTCGCTCAGCTTCCTGTCTGGGAAGCGGTGCCCGGGACCCGGAGCCACTCCCTGGGGGCCGAGCCCTCCCTCCGTTCTCAGCTTCGCCTTGACTCTGTGGCAGGCCACCCGGAGCCACCTGGACTGGAGTCAAGACAGCCTAATGATGCCAAACGCCTGTAATTACTACTTGTCTGTTTTACCTGCCCTTTTAAGCACGGTCCAAGAAACTAGGACGTCTTTTGTAGTGAATTCAAAACTAAAGCATAACCTCTTGGAAATTCCCATTGGAGGCCGTTCTATTTATAAGGTTCTGATGACATCATGGCCTCAGCAATGACAGGTCCTGTGCACATGAAATTTGGAACGTGGACCAAGTTTTGGGGATTTTCTACGCTGCTCCCAGTACAAGAGTAACTCAAGATGTACCTGAAATAACCACCTTAGCTTTATATTTATTTTCCCATATGTTCTAAAATGTATTGGTCAGGGCCAATTTGTTGTCATTCATTCATTCATTCATACAGTTTCAGCCAACGCTTGTTGAGTGTTAAACTCGGGTGCAAGCTGGGCCTTGAGACACAAGGGAAAAAACACACACCCTACTGTCTGGAAGAAAGAAAGAAAAGAAATAACACTGGTTAAGTGCGAGTCGACTCTGTGCACTGAGTTACAATGACAGATGTGGTAACAAATAATGGAAATAGAATTAAAAATTTTTTTTAGCATTCATTTTTAAGAGGCAGAGAGAGACAGAGCACGAGTGGGAGAGGGCAGAGAGAGAGAAGGAGACACAGAATCTGAAACGGGCTCCAGGCTCTGAGCTGTCAGCACAGAGCCCGACAAGGGACTCGAACCCATGAACCGTGAGATCATGACCTGAGCCAAAGTCAGAGGCTTAACCAACTGAGTCACCCAGGTGCCCCTGAAACTGAGTTAATAGAATAGAATAGAATAGAATAGAGTAGAATAGAATAGAATTTTGGAGAGCGGTCACTCAAGATCCTACGGGTGCATGGGAAGGGGAAACGAGGAGTCCTTCCGATGGAGGTGGCCAGCTGGCACCTGCAAATGTAGGCAACACGTTTTCTTTTCTAACTCTGTTCTTCTTCCGTGTGTTCCGATACTGTTCTTTCCTCCGCCACACAGGCATCTCTTGGGCGTGAGGGGGCTGTTAGCGCAGACGATAAACAATTGACCTAACTCCCAAGTAGAGTCTCCGTTTACTCAGTTAGCCTTGTTTTGCTTGTTTATCTAAAAATTTCTTTATTTCTTGAGTGGTTAATGTACTTACACGATTCACGTTAGCAGGCGTTTGGCAGAAGTTGATTCCCACCCTCGGGGATGACTTTGGGGGGGTTCGGGACGTCAGTGGAGGCAGTCGCTGCCGATGTGGTGGCAACAGCGAGAGAACCGGGACTGGAAGCGGGGCCTGAAGGTGGACGGCGTTGCCCCGATCTCGTGACAGGACGCGAACGGGCGAGGACTGCTTCTCACGGCTGAGCAGAGAACGTGGTTTCTCGAGCTGGAATCCGCTCCCGCTGACGATGCTGTGAAGGTTGTTGAAGTGACCTCTTGGGATTCGGAATATGACACACACTTAGTAGTTAAAGAAGGGGCAGGGTTTGAAAGGACGGACTCGAGTTTGAAAGCAGTTCTACTGTGGGTGAAACGCTCTCAAACAGTGTCGCGTGCACGGGGAAGTCGTTCACGAAAGGAAGTCGGTCCGCGCGGCAAACTTCACCGTTGTGTTGTTTCAAGAAATTGCCGCGGCCACCCCAGCCCTCAGCACCCACCACCCCGATCGGTCAGCAGCCGTCAACATCGAGGCAGGACCCTCCAGCACACAAAAAATGTCGCTTGCTGAAAGCTCACATGATGATTATTAGCACTTCTGAGCGATACAGTAATTTTAGGTTAAGGTACAGGGAGCCTGGCTGGATCAGTGGGGAGAATCCGTGTCGGTTGGTCTCAGGGCCGCGAGTTCAAGCCCCACGCTGGGGGTAGAGATTACTTAGATAAATAAATGTAAAACTTAAACGAGGGGCACCTGCGTGGCTCAGTCGGTGAAGCGTCCGACTTCGGCTCAGGTCACGATCTCAGTTTGTGGGTTCGAGCCCCGCGTCGGGCTCTGGGCTGACGGCTCGGAGCCTGGAGCCCGCTTTGGATTCTGGGTCTCCCTCTCTCTCCCCCTCCCCTGCTTGCACTCTGTCTTTCTCTGTCTCTCTCAAAAACAAATAGGCATTGGGGCGCCTGGGTGGCGCAGTCGGTTGGGCGTCCGACTTCAGCCAGGTCACGATCTCGCGGTCTGTGAGTTCGAGCCCCGCGTCGGGCTCTGGGCTGATGGCTCGGAGCCTGGAGCCTGTTTCCGATTCTGTGTCTCCCTCTCTCTCTGCCCCTCCCCCGTTCATGCTCTGTCTCTCTCTGTCCCAAAAATAAATAAAACATTGAAAAAAAAAATTAAAAAAAAAACAAAACAAATAGGCATTAAAAAAATTAAATTAAATTAAGGTACATATACTGGTTTTTTAGACATAATGATATAACAGTTAAGACTACAGTAAACATAACTTGTATATACATGAGAAACCAAAAAATAATTTGACTTGCTTTGTTGTGATATTCACTTTATTTTAGTGGTCTGGAACTGAACCTGTAATATCTCTGAGGTATGCCTGTATATTTACTTGTTCATCACCATTTCTTTTTTCAAAAGACTATAAACTTCACTGGGTCAGATTTTTTTTTTCTGGTTTATTGAACAGCCTCAGCTGTACAGGTCTGCAAATACAGTAAATGTTCATTAATATTTTTTGAATAGATGCACTAAATTTTCATTTTATTTTTCTGTAAGAATTTTCATCTTTTTCCTTATGAATTTTTCACATAGTTCAAATATTAGCCCTTTACGAATATGCTGTAAATATTTTCTTAGAATATCTGTCTACAGTTTTACGAATTTTCTTACACTATTGGTAACATATTTTGCATACTGTATTATAGACTTTTCCAACTTGTGACTACAGATGTTTTCTCACATCTTTCAAAAATCCTTTGAAATCAGGACTACTGGGTGGTAGAAGCAGAAATCTGCTATGTCTGGGCACGCCTTGTGACCTGGAAGAACGCGCCAGATGATTTGTATGAGAGAGAAGGTCCCTCCTGGGAAACAAGGAATTCTGGGGGTGCTGGCTGGCTCAGTCTGTAGAACACGCAACTCCCGATCGTGAGTCTGAGCCCTACGTCGGGCGTGGAGATTACTGAAGTAAATAAAACTTAAAAACGAAACAAGGAATTCTGAGGAGAGGAGCCACGTCCAAGGAGCTCGATTTGCTGGTTTCCTTCCATTCTAAGACATGCTTTTGTTTTTTTCTTTTCACATTTTCCCACTCTGGACCAGGATGTATCTTATAATCGATGGCACCTTCCGATTACAGTTGGCAGTGTTTTCCCCCCTCTTAATAGCACGTAGAATAACAACGTGCCTCACAACTGGTAAGTCTTGGATTTGGTGAGATTCAAAAAGACTTGGTCACCTAAGGAGAGTGCGGTTGAGATCACAGCATGCAGCCCTCCCCTCCCAGCTGTCTCTTCGCTAGTCTCCCTGGACTCATTTTTAATTCAATGGGGAACGGGAACAGTTAAAAGCAAAAATGAAGGAGGTGTTCCAAGTACGAGGGGATGACCGGCATACGAGAGGGACTGGATTCCCTTATATGAGGACGCGACACTCTGGGGGTGGGGGGTCAGGCTGCGCCTTGGCCTACAGGTGTTCAGGGGCATTGGTAGCACTTGGCCAAGCAGACCTGCTCTCGGGAATGTTGGAGACCTTCTCTGGAAAGGCTCGGGAGATCGTAAATGGTCCCGGGTTCCACCGACATCTCTCTCCCTCCCTGGGTCAGAGATTTGAACCTCCGGGGTGCAGGTGGGGGCGTGGGGGAGGTTGGCTATTGACTTCAGTTACAGTCGGGAGAAAATGAGGAGATGGGTTAGAGCTCAAGGAGAATCAACCTTCCCTTAAAATGTATTCACTCGAGATTATTCAGGGCTTCAGGCATGGTGGGGTGAGTCTCCTCAGACCTACGAGGAATTCCAGCTGCTTCTGCTGGCAAGAAATAATCAGCGGGGTTTGAGAGTATTCACCTCCATCCAAATGCACCCAAATGCCCTCATTACAGTGCAAGGGGTACCTCCCTTTTCCTGTCAGGTCCCTCAAATTCACAGACCATTGGGCAAGACTGTGCATGCGATGTGTGTTGTAATTCTGAAATCCACAGGTTTGACCTTTGGGCCCTTTGGGGACAGTTTACTGGCCCTGCAGCCCTAAAATACAGGAGTTTCTTTTAGAGCCGTTACCGAAAATCTCTGGTTTTCTGACTCTGCCTTGAGTTGAAAGTGATAAGCCCCAAGCACGAAGTTGGAAGTTTTCTTTTGATAAGCATTCCACGCAGCCACTCTGCAGGCCTTATGAGCAGCAGTCCTGTCCCTGCGCCCTCGCAGTGGCCACTGGCCCTCAAAGCATCACCTTCGTCCCTGGCGCCTGCAGATACAGACTCAAGCAACTGTGCGGTCCGGGTGTTCTGCACCTGCAGGGGCCCATTTCCACTGCCGCCCGACCCATTCAGCTTAGACAATGAATCCCAGACCCCCACCTTTGCGGGTCATTTCCTGGAGCCACTTCTGACGCCAAATAGTTCATCAGTCAGGGTTCTATCGAAAAAACAGAAGCCATTCCAGATATTTTAAGCAGAAAGGAATTTAATTTGTGGAGTCAGATACTTAAAAAAAAAAAAAAAAACTGATGGAAGTTCTAAAAGAACAAAAGTCAAGGGAAGCAGGCATCAATTTCCAAATTCATCATGCGAGCCGTGGGGCAGAGACTTAGGAATCTGTTGCCATTTGTTTCCTGATCGAGAACCTCCACCAACGGCCAGACACCTGGAAGCAGGGGGCCTCACAAGGGAGCCTGGTGGCTGTGCAGGGCCTTGGCTGTTCTAGGGTCCACACATCAGCCCACTACGTCTGTGCCTCGTTGCCTTTCAAATAATGCACGAGTGCCCGTCGTGGGCAAAATGTAAACCCTAGAACCCTGAAGGCAAGGGTTTCGGGGAAATACAGTTCTTTCCATGGAAGGCGGCGGTGATAAACAGGGTTGAAGATTAAAAAAAAAGAGGGAGAGAAAGCCTCACTATGTCTAGCACGCCCCATAAAAATAACCTTTTTTGTAATCAGGAATTCACCTCTCTTAATTAGACTCTTCCTGTGGAAGGCTCCTGCCCTGGCCATGACCAGAGTTTCTCAATGACTGACCCTCAGGCCAACTGCATCGGGTCAACCAGGGAGTTCCCTGGGCCCCACCCCAAACCTACTCTCTGGAGGTGAACTTTCTGGAACACTTAAGTACATTTACTATTAACGTTAGGGGCGGTCCATGTTGCCTTCTGGGAGGCTTTTCTTTTCCTCCTAGCTATGAAGCTAGCTAAGTTTTAGAAAGCCCACAGAACTCAATGAGCACGTCCAGGTCCCAAGAGCACTCTGTTCAGCCAGAGGGGGCACTGACTCTGCTCAGAGCGGCAGCTTGTGTTGTCAGAAGCAGGTGGGGACCTTCCACCCACTGGAGGCATCTGAGACTGGCCCAGCCTCCCTGTAAGCCCCAGTGCGTGTGTCCAAGTACAAAACAGGAAGCTGCCTTTGTCCTAAAGAATGACAAGTAGTCCACTGTAGGCTTCCAGCTAATCATCCCCAATCATTACCCTCGGTAGAAATGACACATTTATAGTTACATACCTTTATACCTTAGCAGAGAATAAAATCACGCTGAGTTACAAATCAGATGGATATTAAAATTCTAAAGATGATGGGTACGAAGACAAATATACCATTATAAATGCTCGAGACTTAACTATTTTTTCTTTTTAAGGACAGGCAATTAAAAATTAAATTGGTAAAGAACAACAACAACAAAACAACAGAGGCAAGTTATCTTGCCCACTAAAATAGTTGGAGCAAAAACGGAATCTGGTCTTAAAAATTCTTTGAACTTAGGGGCCTGGGTGGCTCAGTCGGTAAAGTGTCTGACTTCAGCTCAGCTCATGATCTCATGGCTCGTGAGTTCGAGCCCCGCGTCGGGCTCTGTGCTGACAGCGTTATGCCCGGAATTCGTGATCCCCAAAGACCACCAGGGAGCTGAGTCCGATGCAAAAGCAAAGAGCCTTTATTCGAGCTAGCTCGAGCTCAATCACCTACCTGCACCGACGCAGCGGTGAGTTGCGGGGGGGGGGGGGGGGGGGGGGGGGGGGGGGGAGGGGGAGGGAGAGGGAGAGGGAGTTTCAAAAAGCACAAAGGTTTTAGAGGGATCATGGCCTTAGCCGATTGGCTGGGGAAGGGTCGTGGCCTCAGCTGATTGGCTGCCAAAGTGTGGTCCCAGGTCTGCAATTATCAGCATCACCTGGAACTTGTTAAAAATGCAAATGTTGGGCCTGGTGGTCATAGATCCACTGAATCAGAAACTCTGGGGGTGGGGCTCAGCAATCTGTGTTTGAACAAGTCTTCCAGGAGATTCTGATGCACCTGAAGTGTAAGAACCACTGTGTCTGAGGGTCTCTAACATGTTTGGCCTCAGTGTATACAGAACGTTTCTCACTGGTCACCTATGAACCATTGGCTGTCAGCCTTGCCGTGCTATATAAATACCTAGCACCAAACACCATCCCCAGAGACTCTGATGAGTTGGTTTGGGGAGGGGTAAAATGCTCCCAGGTCATTCTAAGCCTGGACAGGGTTGAGGGCTCCTGCCTCTGGCCCCTACCTGAGAGAAGCCCTCCCTCTTCCACCCACACTTTCCACGCCTCTCACACTCCCCTTCCTCCCACCTCAGACTTCGGAAGAATGCATCAATCGGTAGCCTGCTTTCTTAGAAAACATAAGTTACTCAAGGGGAGGAGGCGTGGTCTGAGGTTTGAGCGGGAACCTCTTTCTGCGGCCACGTCGGGGACACAGTCACTAGTCGGCCGGCCTAGGTCTGGTGTTTCAACAGCTCAGAGCCTGGAGCCGGCTTCAGGTTCTGTGTCCACCTCTCTCTCTGCCCGCCTCTCACTCTCTCTCCCTCTCAAAAATTAATAAACATTAAAAAGATTAAAAAAATCTTTGAACTTAGAACCGTACAAATGACAAAGAAGGGGTGTCTGACACATTGGTAGCCTTGTACAGAGATTCCCCAGCCTCTTGAATTTCAAAGCTCATGCGCTCTTTTTGCTTGTTTGCTTCCCATGTGACCCTAATGTGTAGCCGGGATTAGAAACTTCCGGTTTAGAGGTTTGAAAAAATACCACCTAAATGTAACACGCCAAGTCACCATCGTTGAAGTGATACGGAGTCCCCATTGTTTTCACAGCACGTCTCCGCCGTCACAGCACTGCCGACGGCCCTCTGCTGTTTCCTGTCCCACAACGGTGTCTTCCTGGACCCGTGCCAGGGGCCGTTGTCTTCACCTGGCCTGTAACCGCCTCCCTGCTTGCCGCCTTTCGGGAGCCTGGGATTATGGCTGATCCCCGCTCCTGAAAGGCGGCGACTTTCCCCGGGCGAAACCGGGAGTGCCCACTAGTTACCGTCTTCTCCCTTGGCCGCCATCTGGAAATGTCTTCCGACGAGCCTGCCCGTTTACTTTTCCTCTCTTTTCCCGGCTGAGACCTTAGGATTTGGAAAGAAACCGATTAAAATATATATTCTCAGGAACCTGAATTGGTTGCCAAGAAGGTTGAGTCACACCCCCGATGAGGAGGATTTTCAGCAGGAAGAAATTTGCTCCTTCGCGTGCCTTCCTGTAACAGAAAACGTGACCGTTGCAGTAGGTGAGTAAATGCTTCCATTTTGAATAAGTTATGCCTCAATTCCGTACCACCTCGTATTTTAAAATACGTTGTAACGTTTAGTCTTGGAACAAGACAGTGTCACAACCGTCAGGGTGATATTTGTGATGTGGGAACGAACAAGAACACCCAAAGCTATCTTCTTTCTTGTTGAGAACAAAAAATACAAAGTGGGTGAATGACTCAGGTGGCCGGTGAGTAATGCCTGGCCTGGAGCGGTTGTTGCCATCCTCTCAACGTCCCAGGGGCACATTTGGTGCAGACACTGCATTTTTGGCGGTCCTGTGGCTGAAGACTCTTTCTCTGTTTCCCTCCATCAGAGGCTACCAGGATCCGTTAGAGGCACTGCCCTGGACACTGGTCTGGGGCTGTAGGTGGCGTGGAGGCGGGCCCGCGGGGTCCACTCTGCTGGCAGCCGGTGTTCCTCCACACTAGTTCTGGGACATGGTCCCGCTTCTTCTGCCCACCGCCCGCCTCGCTGGGCAGCTGCCCATTTTCCAGACCTGACTCATCAGGCTTCTTGGTGGTCCTGTGAGTTTTCCAACTTCTTTTCGGTCAATTCCTTTTCTTAACTTGGCTGGAGTCTCTTTTTACTCGCAGAAGAGCCCCAACCACTACAGTTTCCTATTCCAATGAAAATAAAACTCAAACTCCTGCCGTGGCCTCCAACAGGTGAGTTGGTTCCCTGCCCACCTCTCAGCCTCATCTGATTCCTTTCTCTGCTCTGTCCTCCCTACTCCATCCTGGCTCTTTTCGGTCTCCAGTGCACTCTGTCTGAGGCACCCCAGTTCCATCCCGGAGCTCTTCTGCCGGGAACCCTCATTTTCCAGGTCTGCTGCCTTTGCCTCAACCAGTAGAATTTCAGAGCGCTTTGCCCTATTTGTTTCCGTGTGAAGGCACCATGATCTAAAATCCTGTGTGTGCGTGTGTGTGTGTCTTTGTGGTGTCTTTGTTGTTCTTCACTTCTTTTCTGTCTCCTCTACCCTAAGGTCCTCGTGGACAGGGAAGTCATCCTTCTTCACTACTCTATGCTTAGCACCTACGATGGTAGTAGGCATGTCATAGGAGAAGGTGCTTAGTAAATAGCTGTTTAAATAAATGAGTCGGTTTCCAGTGTCACAGTACTTTTTTTGATCTTCACAATAATCTCGTGACGTAAATGTGTGCTTTATCATATCCATTTCTCAGGGAGGCCATGAGGCTTGCCTTCAGTCGGCAACTAATGGGGGAAGAACCTGGCTCATATTAGTTTCGATTTCATTCCTTTTAAAAACCTTATGTAGGGGCGCCTGGGTGGCTCGGTCGGTTAAGTGTCCGACTTCGGCTCAGGTCATGATCTCATGGTCCATGAGTTCGAGCCCCGCGTCGGGCTCTGTGCTGACAGCTCAGAACCTGGAGCCTGTTTCACATTCTGTGTCTCCCTCTCTCTGCCCCTCCCCTGTTCATGCTCTGTCTCTCTCTGTCTCAAAAATAAATAAACGTTAAAAAAAAAAATTAAAAACAAAACAAAACAAAAAAAAAAAACCTTATGTAGGGGCGCCTGGGTGGCGCAGTCGGTTAAGCGTCCTTCAGCCAGGTCACGATCTCACGGTCCGTGAGTTCGAGCCCCGCGTCAGGCTCTGGGCTGATGGCTCAGAGCCTGGAGCCTGTTTCCGATTCTGTGTCTCCCTCTGTCTCTGCCCCTCCCCCGTTTATGCTCTGTCTCTCTCTGTCCCAAAAATAAATAAACGTTGAAAAAAAAATTAAAAAAAAAAAATAAAAACCTTATGGAAAAAATCTGATCTTCACACCATACCATACTTGATAAACATTAAAAAAAAGCATCGTAGAAAAGATACCACTTTTTCCTTCAAAATAGAAACTTCTTAGCAAAATACCTAAGCACCAAATCCTCTCTTCACAATGTCCATGAAAACAATGCCAATTGTTCAAGCCATATGTTTTGGGACCTGCCCATTCATTAGATTAAAATAATGGCAGGGGCGCCTGGGTGGCTCAGTTGGTTAAGCGTCTGACTTCAGCTCAGGTCATGATCTCACGGTCCGTGAGTTCGAGCCCCGCATTGGGCTCTGTGCTGACAGCTCAGAGCCTGGAGCCAGCTTCGGATTCTGTGTCTCCTTCTCTCTCTGCCCCTCCCCTGCTCACGCTCTGTCTCTATCAAAAAATGAATAAACGTTAAAAAAATAAATAAATAAATAAATAAAATAATGGGAGCAGATATGGAAAGAAGTAAAGGGATTTGAAAATGAAGGGCAGGACCAACATGGCTTGCTGATAGGTTGGATACAGAGGATGAGAGGCATCCAGGCTATACTAACTAGGTTGCCTGTTTCGTGACAGTAATTTGGGACCGTGTTCTGAACCACAGCTTGGCCTGCTCCTGATTTGTTTGTTTGTTTGTTTGTTCATGACAGTAGATAAATTCTGAAAACTATCAAAACTCTCTGCTCTGCCTCTGTGATCCTAACATTTGTAGTGTAGGAGAGATCTTACATCAAATATTTCATTGATAACACAGATAAATGGAGGTTTTATATTAAAGGAACATTTTTGCCTGACAACTTCAGATTTTAATGGTGGTGGTAGTATTGACCTAATTTTTAAATTGAATGCCATTTAATAAAATGCAGATACTGAGGCACCTGGGTGACTCAGTTGGTTGAGGGGCCAATTTTGGCTCAGGTCATGATCTCCTGGTATGTGGGTTTGAGTCCAGCATCGGGCTTTGTGCTCACAGCTCAGGGCCTGGAGCCTGCTTCAGATTCTGTGTCTCCTTCTCTCTCTGCCCTTCCCCCCAACTCACACTCTGTCTCTGTCTCTCAAAAATGAATACACATTAAAAAATCAATAAATAAATAAAACGCAGATACTGGCATTATGATTATATAGGAGAGAAAATAAATTTTGAGATACTTACAAAGTTTTAAAAATACAGTAAAACCTTGGTTTGCCAGAGAAACATGGTTGTGATCTGAGGCACTTGTATATCAAAGTGAATTTCCCCATAAGAAATAATGGAAACTCAGATGATTCATTCCACAACCCAACATAGTCGTATAAAAATTATTACAATACTGTAATATAATACAAAATAATAAAGTACAAAATATAAAGAAAAATAAACAAATTGACCTGCACTTATCTTTGAAAACCTTCGTGGCTGGTGTGAGGGAGGCAAGAGAGGAGGGTAATCGGGTAGGACGGCTTTCACTACCACTAACAGAACCACTGCTATCTATTGCTCAATGGACTCTTTTTCTTTTTGTGCAACTTTAACAAGAAACCTATCCAATGACACTTGCTTTTGCTTCCTTTGGAGGATTTCATGGAAATGGGACATTGCGTTGTCGTTAAACAGATTCATCACTCGCACTTCCACAGCCTTACTCGGGTCGTGTTTTCTACAAAATTTTGCATTGTTTCCCACATTTTACACATCTCCCTAATCTCATTTGAAGTCGGGGATTCCTTTGCCTTTTTTTCCTCCTCCTCTGCAGATGAGATGCAGATGTAGACTTCCTATAAAATCTTGCAATTTCGTACAAATCAAAACCACAAAGAGATACCACCTCACACCTGTCAGAACGGCTCACATTAACAATTCTGGCAACAACAGATGTTGGCGAGGATGTGGAGAAAGAGGAACCCTTTCCAACTGCTGGTGACTGGTGCAGCCACTCTGGAAAACAGTATGGAAGCTCCTCAAAAAATTAAAAATAGAGCTACCCTACGACCCAGCAATTTCACTACTAAGTATTTATCCAAAGGATACAAAAATACTGATTCGAAGTGGTACGTGCACCCCAATGTTTACAGCAACACTATCGACAATAGGCAAGGTACGGAAAGAGCCCAAATGTCCATTGACATTTGGATAAATGGATAAAGAAGATGTGGTATATATACACAATGGAATATTACTTGATGATCAAAAATAATGAAATCTTGCCATTTGCAACAACGTGGATGGAACTAGAGTGTATTATGCTAAGCAAAATAAGTCAGAGAAACAAATATATGGGTTTCACTCATACGTGAAATTTAAGAAACAAAACAGATGAACATAAGGGAAGGGAAGCAAAAATAAGAAAAAAAAACAGAGGTGGAGACAAACCATAAGAGACTCAAATCCAGAGAACAAACTGAGGGTTGCCGGCGGGGTGTTGGGTCGGGGAATGGACTAAATGGACAATGGACATTAAGGAGGGCACTTGTTGGGCACTTGTAGCACTGGGTGTTACATGGAAATGATGAATCACTAAATTCTATTCATGAAATCATTATTACACTATATGTTAACTAACTTAGATTTAAATTTAAAATTAATTAAGTAAAATTTTAAAATTAAAATTTAAAAAAATCTTGCAATTTCAGCCACTTGTACTTCTTGATGATTTCCTTCTTAACTTCCACTGTAATCACCTCCTTCTTCTTTACCGCCTTTCCTTTCAACCTTTTTCTGCATGGGGGGGCCATTGTATGTGCTCACATGGATGTTGACTACAGCACAGTATTCATAAACTCTTATCATATACCGTATTTAACGTAACTGGCAATAAGGCAGCAGAGGAAAGGGTCTCTATCTGCAGGCAGCCTGACCTAGAATGAAGCAAAGCATTCCTAAGCTTACTCTTGTATGGAAAAGCAAAGTACTGTCCATAGGTGCTTTGAAGTGACAAAAAATACACTAGTGCCAGTTGCAGGCACCTTCAAATGTTCTGAAAAATCACTGATTTCTGTCAAAACCGTGGTGTGAGACTGAGTGTCAGAGAATGGGAGACAATGACACATAATCTCACAGTGAGGGAGAGAGAGAGAGAGAGAGAGAGAGAGAGAACCATTGGTTCAGTTGTGATCATGTGATGTTCGGCGTCACATACTTCTCATATTGCAAGACATCACTCGTTTATCAAGTTAAAATTGATTAGAACTGTTCGCTCATCTTGTGGAACACTCGCAGAACAGGTTCCTCGCAATCTGAGGTTTACTGTACTTGTAAATCATAGTAAACATGCATAATTTTCTTATGGTACACCTCTGGTCTGAAAACCAAAAGTGGATTTGTGATAAGTCCTAGGAGTTAAATTTCACAATTATTTAATGAAATTCACAATACAAATTATACTTCATGTAATATTTAGGAAAGAAATTTGTGTCAGCCCATATACTGGTGAATAACCTGAATAATGTTTATGATTTCATACCCCTTATAAGATTGAAACTGCTTGTAAAGATCTAAAACAAGCAGTTTCTATTTCAGTACTTTTTATATGCTTCATAAAAAATTTCTTAAGAGATTTTTTTTTTGCCCTTGGGGCACCTGGCTGGCTCAGTCGGTGGAGCATGTGACTCTTGATCTCAGGTTGTGAGTTTGAGTCCCATGTTGGGTGTAGAGATTACTTAAAATCTTAAAAGAAAAATAATTTTTTTGTCCAAAATGAAATGATTTTAAGGAATTATTCCATTGCAACTTGTAATATTTTCATTTGGTAGAAGAAAATTTTATTTACTAAGGTAAATGATATAATGATCAAGCCTGAGTGATATAATGCTAAAAATGAGGAGAAAAATATTTATATATTTATTTATTCATTCATACATTCATTCATTGATTCCTTTTTAAATTTTAATTCCAATATAACTAACATACAGTGTTATATTAGTTTCAGGTATACAGTATTGTGATTAAACAATTCTATACATTATTAAGTGCTGATAAATGTACTCTTAATCCCCTTCACCTATTTCACCCACTCCTATACCCACCTCCCCTCTGATAACCATCAGTTTGTTCTCTATGGTTAAGACTCTGTTTTTTCCTTTGTCTTTTTTCTTTGTTTGTTTGTTTTTTCCTATCCTCCACAGATGAGTGAAGTCATATGGTATTTATCTTTCTCTGATGACTTGACTCCATTTAACATTATACTCATTAGATTCATCCATGTTGTTGCAAATGGCAAGATTTCATTCTTTTAATGGCTGAATAATATTCCATTTTGCATATATACCACATCTTTACCCATTCATTTATCAACGGACACTCGGGTTGCTTCCATAGTTGGCTATTGTAAATAATATGCTGCAATAAACATAGAGGTGCATATATGTTTTTGAATTAGCCTTTTTGTATCATTTGGGTAAATACCCAATAGTGGAATTACTGGTTCATATGGTAATTCTATTTTTAATTTTTTGAGGAACCTCCATGCTGTTTTCCACAGTGGCTGCACCAGTTCACATTCCCACCAACAGCACAAGAGGGTCCCTTTTCCTCCACATCCTCACCAATACTTGTTTCTTGTGTTTTTGATTTTAGTCATTCTGACAGGTGTGAGGTGATATTTGTAGTGGTTTTGATTTGCATTTCTCTGATGATTAGTGATATTGACCATCTGTTCATGTGTCTGTTGGCTATCTGCATTTCTTTTTTGGTGGAATGTCTGTTCCTGTCTTTTGCCGATTGCTTAGTTGGATTATTTGGGTTTCGGGTGTTGAGTTTTATAAATTCTTTATATATTTTAGATACTAACTCTTCATCAGATATGTCATTTGCAAATATCTCCCATTCAGTAGGTTGTCTTTTTGTTTTATTGTTTCCTTTCCTGTGTAGAAGCTTTTTATTTTGATGTAGTCCCAATAGTTTATTTTTTTTCCCTTTCCTTTTGTTTTCCTTGCCTCAGGAGACGTATCTATAAAAATATAGCTACTGCTGTTGTCAGATAAATTACTGCCTGTGCTCTCTTCTAGGATTTTTATGGTTTCAGGTTTCACATTTAGGTCTTTAATCCATTTTGAGTTTCTTTTTGTGTATGGTGTGAGAAAGTGGTCCAGTTTCATTATTTTGCATGTAGCCATCTGGTTTTCCCAACACCATTTGTTGAAGAGACTGTCTTTTGGCATTGGTTAGTTAATCATATAATTGTGGGCTTATTTCTGGGCTTTCTATTCTGTTTCATTGACCTATGTGTCTATTTTTGTGCAAGTACCATACTATTTTGATGACTATGGCTTTGTAATACAACTTAAAGTCTGGAATTGTGATGCCCTCCAGTTCTGTTCTCCTTTTTCAGGATTGCTTTGGCTATTTGGGGCTTTTTGTGGTTCCATACAAATTTGAGAATTGTTTTAGCTATGTGGAAAATGCTGGTGGTTATTTTGATAGAGATCACATTGAATGTGCAGATTGCCTTGGGTAGTATAGACATTTGCCAAAGCAAAAAAAAAAGGGGGGGGGTACATACATCCCAATATTTGTAACAGCATTATCAACAATAGCCAAACTATGGAAACAGGGCAAGTGTCCATCTACTGATGAGTGGATAAAGAAGATATGGTGTAGGGGCGCCTGGGTGGTGCAGTTGGTTAAGCGTCCGACTTCAGCCAGGTCACGATCTCGCGGTCCGTGAGTTCGAGCCCCGCGTCAGGCTCTGGGCTGATGGCTCAGAGCCTGGAGCCTGTTTCCGATTCTGTGTCTCCCTCTCTCTCTGCCCCTCCCCCGTTCATGCTCTGTCTCTCTCTGTCCCAAAAATAAATAAACGTTGAAAAAAAAAAAAGAAGATATGGTGTATATATATATATATATGTATATGGTGTGTATATATATATATATATATATATGGTATATATATATATATATATATATATATATATATATATATATACAATGGAATATTACTCGGCCATCAAAAAGAATAAAATCTTACCATTTGCAATGACATGGACAGAGCTAGATTGTATTATGCTAAGTGAAATAAGTCAGTCAGAGAAAGAAATATACCATATTATTTCACTCATATGGAATTTAGGAAACAAAGCAGATGAATATTTGGGAAGGGGGGTAAAAGAGAGAGGGAGAAAGAAGTAAGCCATAAGAGATTCTTAATGATAGACTAGAAACTGAGGGTTGATGGAGGGAGGGAAGTAGGGGATGGGCTAAATGGGTGATGGGTATTAAGGAGGACATGTATTGTGATAAGCACTGGGAGTTATATGTAAGTGATGAATTCTACTCCTGAAACCAGTATTTCACTATATGTTAACTAACTAGAATTTAAACAAAAATTTAGGGGGAAAAACCCCACAATATTTGTTCTTTCAATCCATGAGCAGGGAATGTCTTACCATTTGTTTGTGTCATCTTCAATTTCTTTCATCAATGTTTTATAGTTTTCAGAGTACATGTCTTTCACATCCTTGGTTAATTTATTCCTAGATATTTTATTATTTTTGGTGCAATTGTAAATGGGTATGTTTTCTTAATTTTTCTTTTTGCTGCTTCACTATAGTGTATAGAAATGCAATGAATTTCTGTATATTGATTTTGTACACTGTGACCTTACTCAATTCACTTGCCAGTTCTAGTAGTTTTTTAATGGAGACTTTAGGGTTTCTGTATATGGTTTCATGTATCTGCAAATAGTGAAAGTTTTACTTCTTCCTTACCGATTTGTATGGCTTTTATTTCTTTTTCTTGTCTGATTGCTGTGGCTAGAACTTCCAGTACTATGCTGAATAAAATTAGTGAGAGTGGACATCCTTGTCTTGTTTCTGGTCTTAGGGTACAATCTCTCCATTTTCCACCATTGGGTATGATGCTAACTGTGGTTTTTTTCATGTATGGACTTTATTATGTTGAGGCATGTTCCCGCTAAACCTACTTTGTTAAAGGTTTTTAATCATGAAAGGATGTTGTACTTTGTCAAATATTTTTTCTGCATCTATTGAAATGCTTGTATGGTTTTTGCCCTTTCTCTTCTTGATGTGTGTGTTTCAAACTGATTGATTTGTGAATACTGAACCACCTTTGCATCCCAGGAGGAAATCTCATTTGATCATGGCCAATGATTTTTTAATGTATTGTTGGATTTGGTTTGCTAATATTTTTTTTTTGAGGATTTTGCACCTATGTTCATCAAAGATAGTGGCTTATAGTTCCTCTCCTTCTTCCTCTCCTCCTCCTCCTCCTCCTCCTTCTTCTTCTTCTCCTTCTTCTTCTTCTTTGTAGAGTCTTTATCTGGTGTTGGTATTACGGTAATGTTGGCTTCATGGAATGAATTTGGAAGCCTCCTCCTCTTTTATATTTTAGAATAGTTTGAGAGAATAGATATTAACTCTAGTCAGAAAAAATCTGCCTGTTATAAAATAATTTTATTAGTCTATGGAACCCCAAAATATCTGTAACACTCAACAGGTATATTTTTATAGAAAAATGACAATCCACATTAGTGAATTCCAGTTTCAAATTCTGGCCACAATTCTTAGTTTTACAATTTTGTAATTCTTGGTTTGCCAGCCTACTGGAAAAAATCACTCAATAGTGTGCTTGATCACTTCAAGGTATGATATTGAATCTCCCTTTAATGGACTTTGAAGTCCCCAGGCATGAGGTCCTCCATTAGTAAATTGGGCAGTTAGTGCATTGACTCCTTTAGGCTATTGGAGACTATTTAGGAACCATTTATTAAATTGCATAAGGCTAAAACATTGAGATGCTTGCTTAGACAACTAACTAATTACCGGGAACTATATCAGACATTAAGTAGAACTTAGTTAACTTGGGCTGTTTGAAAGTAAAACAAAGTAAAACTATAAAAATTGAGATTTTTTTGATATTCAATTACATTTTTTTATTAATAGATTTCACTTTTTCTTTTCCAGTGAGATGAGAACTCCTTACCTGAATGCAAGAGCTATATGAATTTAAGAAACCATTAGCTTTTCCCCGCCCCTGTCATTTCTTTCTTTGTATGGGATAAGACTTCTTCCACCCCCTTTTAAATTTTCCAGGGTTACTTCATTGAAAAAATCAAAGCACAGCTGGTGGAAGGTCCAAACCACGACTATGAGTAGGGACGTAAGGCAACCAGAGTGACAACAACAGAGAGCATGCAACACATTCCAAAAACACCTCCTGAAGGGCCAGGCCCTGGACAGTGTATGACCCCTTCTTAATATAGTAGTGTTCGCCGGTGCAGGACATGTAATAAGCTATTAAAACACATAAGGGGCAGAAAACTAGCCAAAATGATGAAAAGGAAGAATTCTTCTCAAAAGAAATTCCAGGAAGAAATGACAGCTAGAGAATTGCTCAAAACAGATATAAACAATATATCTGATCAAGAATTTAGAATAATAGTCATAAGATTAATAGCTGGGCTTGAAAAAAGCATAGAAGACAGCAGGGAATCTATGGCTTAGAGATCAAGGAACTATGAAATAGTCACAACGAATTAAGAAATGCCATAAATGAGGTGCAAAATAAACTAGATGCAGTGACAGCAAGGATGCAGGAGGCAGAGGGGAGATTCAGTGAAATAGAAGATAAAATTATGGAAAATGATGAAGCCAAGAAAAAGAGAGATAAGAAAATACTAGCCCCCAAGGGGAGGATTAGAGAACTAAGTGATTCAGTGAAATGTAATAATATCTGTATCATAGGAGTTCCAGAAGAAGATGAAAGAGAGAAAGGGGTAGAAGGTTTACCTGAACAAATTATAGTTGAGAACTTCTCTGATCTGGGGAAGGAAGCAGACATCCAAATCCAGGAGGCCCAGAGAACTCCCTTCAGAATCAACAAGGTCTTCACCATGGCGAATCATAATGAAACTGGCAAAATACCAGGCTAAAGAGAGGATTCTGAAAGCAGCTAGGGACAAACAGGCCTTAACTTACAAGGGTAGACACATAAATGTAGTAGCAGACCTGTCTACTGAAACTTGGCAGGACAGAAGGGAGTGGCAGGAAATATTCAATGTGCTGAGTAAGAAAGATATGTAGCCAAGAATCCTTTATCCAGCAAGGCTGTCATTCAGAATAGAAGGAGAGATAAAGGCTTTCCCAGACAAACAAAAACTGACGAAGTTCATGACCACTAAACCAGACTTGCAAGAGGTCCTAAGGAGGACTCTGTGAGTGGAATGCTGCAAAGACTACAAAGGACCAGAGACACCACCACAAGCATGAAGCCTACAGATAACACAATGACACTAAATCCGTCTCTTTCAATAATAACTCTGAATGTAAACGGACTAAATGCTCCAATCAAAAGACATAGGAATCAGAATAGATAAAAAACTAAGATCCATCTATTTGCTGCCTACAAGAGACTCATTTTAGACCTGAGGACACCTTCAGATTGAAAGTGAGGGGATGGAGAACTATCTATCATGCTACTGGAAGTCAAAAGAAAGCTGGAGTAGCCATACTTATATCAGACAAACTAGACTTTCAATTAAAGGTTGTAACCAGAGATGAAGAAGGGCATTGTATCATGATTACGGGATCTATCCTTCAAGAAGAGCTAACAATTGTCGGGTGTCTGGGTGGCTCAGTCGGTTAAGCATCTGACTTAGGTTCAGGTCATAATCTCGCAGTTCATGGGTTGGAGCCCCACACTGGGCTCTGTGCTGACAGTTTAGAGCCTGGAGCCTGCTTTGGATTCTGTGTCTCCCTCTCTGTCTGCCCCTCCTCTGCTCCTTCTCTCTCTTCCTCTCTCTCTCCTTCCCTCCCTCTCTCTCAAAAATGAATAAACATTTTTTAAAAATTAAAGATAAGCTTACAAAAAAGAGCTAATAATTGTAAATGTTTATGCCCTCAACTTGAAACACCAACTATATAAATCAATTAATCACCAACATAAGCAATCTTATTGATAAGAATATGGTAATTGCAGGTGACTTTAATACTCCACTTACAGAATGGGCCGATCATCTAGGCAGATAAATCAATAAAGAAACAATGGCCTTGAATGATATACTGAACCAGATAGACTTGACAGATTTATTCAGAACTTTTCATCCAAAACAGCATTCTTCTCAAGTGCACGTGGAACATTCTCCAAGATAGATCACATACTGGGTCACAAATCAGCCCTCAATAAATATAAAAGACTTGAGATCATACCATGCATACTTTCAGATCACAACACTATGGAACTACAAAAGACCCTGAATAGCCAAAGTAATGTTGAAAAAGAAAACCAAAGTGGGAGGCATCATAATCCTGGACTTTAGCCTCTACTATAAAGCTAATCATCTACTAATCATCAAGACAGTATGGCACTGGCCTCAAAACGGACACATAGACCAACGGAGCAGAATAGAGAACCCAGAATTGAACCCACAAATATATACCCAACTAATCTTTGACAAAGTAGGAAAGAGTATCCAATGGAAAAAAGACAGTCTCTTTAGCAAATGGTGCTGGGAGAACTGGACGGCAACATGCAGAAGAATGAAACTGGACCACATTCGTACACCATACACAAGAATAAACTCAAAATATATGAAAGACCTAAATGTGAGACAGGAAACCATCAAAACCCTAGAGGAGAAAACAGGCAACAACCTCTTTGACCTCAGCTGCAGCAACTTCTTACTCAACACGTCTCCAAAGGCAAGGGAAATAAAAGCAAAAATAACCTATTGGGACTTCATCAAGATAAAAAGCTTCTGAGTAGTGCTAAGAAGTATTCTTTCTGCTCCTACTTTCTGGAAGAGACTGTAGAGAATTCATATAATTTCTACCTTAAGTGTTTGGTAGAATTCACCAGGGAACCCATGTGAGCCTGGTGCTTCTCTTTCAGGAGGTTGCTAGTTATTGACTCCACTCCTTTAACAGATATAGGTCTATTAAGAAAAACTATTTCTTCTTGTGTGACTTTTGCTAGAAATTTACTTTTTAAAATATTACTTTTCATTTCTAAAGTAAATATATGCTTATTATGAAAAATGAGTAAAATGCAAGAGAGTAGAGTGTCTCAGCTGCAACTCTGACCAAGAAGTGAAGTCTATTTCTCCACTTCCTTCATTTTTGTCATGGCCTTGTGACTTGCTTTGACCAAGAGAATGTGGCAAAAGTGAAGTTGTGTAGCTAATGAGCCAAGTCTTTAAGATGCGCTTACTCTATTGGAACCTTGAGACTATGATGTGAAGAAGCCTGAATTACCCTGGTAAAGACACATGACCCAGCACTATTACCTACCTGGGAGGCAAAGTCCTCTTAGAGATCAGATAACTACAGTGGCATGAGGGAAGCCAGATGAGACCAGAAAAACTGCCCAGCTGAGCCCGGCCCAGATAAAATGGCTGTTGTCTTAAGCTTTTGTGTTTTCAGGTGGTTGTTACATAGCACTAAGAAGATAATTGATACAGTGATCAATAAATATGAACTGATATAATTATTACCATATAAATCTAAAAGATGAGAATATGACCTTGATAGTTACCGAGGCACTTTAAAATGTCTTTTATCATTTGTTTTGGTTTATTTATTTTGACAGAGAGAGAGAGAGTGTGCACAAGTCGGGGAGGGGAAGAGAGAAGGAGAGACAGAATCCTAAGCAAGCTCTGCACCATCAGTGCAGAGTCCGATGAGGGACACAAACTCGTAAACCTCGAGATCATGACCTGAGCCTAGATAAGAAGAGTCCGTCGCTCAACCAACTGTGCCACCGAGGCACACCTGTCTTTAATCATTTAATAGATACTTTAGTGTTGGGTATATACAAAGGACTGCCTTAAATTTTATGTATGGTATTACGGTATCAATACCACGAAGACATCTATCACATGCATTTCCAAATCTCAAAGAACTGACACGTTATTGGAGATCTTTCTTCATGCGCAACCTTAGAATCAGGGCCAGAAGAGCCACCCAAGTCTCCCAAAGTATCACTCCTTCTAGATTTGATATTTAAATACCTAAACCAAATACCTTCCATAGCTTTTTTTTTTTTTTTTTTTTTCCAATTGAATAATGCTCTCGGTATTTTGCAGCGATTTAAGATGAGCCCATATCTGGGGCACCTGGATGGCTCAGTCAGTTAAGCATCTGACTCTGGATTTTGGCTCAGGGCATGATTTCATGGTTTGTGAGATTGAGTACTGCCTTGGGCTTTGCGCTGACAGTGTGAAGCCTGCTTGGGATTTTCTCTGTCTCTTTCTGCCCACCCCTCCCCCCTCACACTCTCTCTCAAAATAAATAAACTTAAAAAAAGATTAGTGCATATCTATTTGAATGTACATGATAATGAATTGGCAAGGATTTATGATTAAGTACTCATGGGAGCAATGCTATTTTTTTCCATGAGATTTTCACGAAATCAGCTATCCTTTGGCAATAGAGGGAATTGACAGGGAATTAGCCTCTTACTTTGCCCCCTTGCCTCTTTGCAAAAGATGATGCAGTCTACATAATGATGAATATAACGGCTCACATTTGTTGAGCGTTTAGTTTATAGCAGCCACTGTGCCAACTATTTTAGATGCATTTATTCCTCATTAAGTATTATCCTAATTTATGGATCAGGAATCTTTGACTCAGAACAGTTAAGTGATTCAAGATTAACCAGCTAGCAAGTGACTAAGCGCAAATTTAAATAACGATCTATCTAAATTCAAAGACTAAGATTTTTAAGCATTAATTAAGCTTTTTAAAACTATTTTTTAAGTTTTTAATTTATTTTGAGAGAGAGTGCGAGTGGGGGAGGGGCAGAGAGAGAGGGAGAGATAGAGAGAGCAAGAGAGAATCCCAAGCATACTCCGTGCTGTTAGCACAGAGCCCGATGCAGGACTCGATCCAATGAATCGTGAGATCATGACCTGAGCCAAGATCAAGAGCCAGACGCATAACCAGCTGAGCCACCCGGGTGCCCCACCATTAAGTAAGCTTTTTAGTTGCTCCCTACAATTTGCTTCTGGTGAATATGTTGTTGACACTGCAGACTCTTGAGGATGAGGATGTCTGTTTAAAAACGATTATCGGGGCGCCTGGGTGGCGCAGTCGGTTAAGCGTCCGACTTCAGCCAGGTCACGATCTCGCGGTCCGGGAGTTCGAGCCCCGCGTCAGGCTCTGGGCTGATGGCTCAGAGCCTGGAGCCTGCTTCCGATTCTGTGTCTCCCTCTCTCTCTGCCCCTCCCCCATTCATGCTCTGTCTCTCTCTGTCCCCAAAATAAATAAACATTAAAAAAAAAATTAAAAAAAAAATAAATAAAAACGATTATCAATCTAATCATTCAAATGCTTAAAGTAGGGGGTAAAGTGAGAGATATTTCAACCCTCTGAAATGCCAGTGTGCCCTCATTCCCTTGGCTTAAAATGTACTGTAAATGAGATGGTTCTCAGAACAACCTGAGAAGCTAGTTAAAAAGTGGATTCCAGAGGCACTTGGCTGGCTCAGTCAGTGGAGTGTGCGACTCTTGATCTCAGGGTTGTGAGTTCAAGCCCCACGTTGGGTGTAGAGATTACTTAAAAACAAAAGCCTTTAATTAAAATAAACAAAAAAAGTGGATTCCCAAAACCATCCCCCAGAGCACATTTTAGTGGGGACAGCCTTTACAAACACTGCCTCTCTGGTTGTAGTGTGAGCAATGGCTGAAGGGGTGACACAGAGACCAGCTAGGAGTGTCAGGACTGGCTCCTGGCGGCATTGCGTTTAGGGCTGATGCCAAGCAGGCATGTATGCTTATTTGTAAAAATACAATTTTTAGGGAAACATAAAACAATGTATCTTCTAAGTAGTAATTATACTACTTCTAGGCTTAATTTTTCTAGGAATCGTTATGGAAATTCACATATTTTTGCTACTCTTGGTAACAAGCAGATGCTTTACTGAGAGTATTTACATACACTTCTGTCCAAAAAAAGAACCCATAAATATTGTGCTTATAAATGTCATATACCTAGTCTCCCACAGATGCACCTGAAGAGATTTTAAAAAGGTTTCATAACTCCCCAGAAATATCCAGATTTACAACCCACAGCTTTTGTAAAAAAAGAGTCAGAAAATTTTATGAAAAATATATTCCACTAAATCTTTTCCAGAAACAGTTTGTACACGTTCATGAATATCTGTTTCCTGCCATCAGAAAGCTGTCCTTCTGAATCTCAACAGCAGAAAAAGCCATGGAGTTATAGTGATTGACTGAGGCAGAGTCTATAAAACTTCACCTTACATATTTCTGATTTTAATTAGGGTAACCTACTTGCGCCCCGATTGAAAATGCCAAAACATGTTTCAGAAGAAGAGCGAAGAGGACGGGCGGAGACACATACCTCAAATGTTCATTCTTTAAACATTTTTTGTTGTGGCAAAATGTAACGCGGAATTTTTAATTTTAACCATTTTTAGGCGCACAATTCAGTGGCATTAAGTATATTCACAACGTTGTGCAATTATCACCATTATTCACTTCCAGAACTTTTCATTGTCCCCAGGAGAAACTCTGTATCGTTAGACAGTAATTTCCCATCCCCCCCCTCCCCAGGTCCAGGTGACATTTATTTTACTTTCTGTCTCTCTGAATTTCCCTATTATGAGTGCTTCATATGTGTGGAATCATACAATATTTGCTCTGTTGCGTCTGGCTTATTTCACTTGGCATAATGTTTTCAAGCTTTATCCTTGTTGGCATGTATCAGTCCCTCATTCTTTCTTAAGACTGAATAATATTCCGTTAATGTGTATCAGTTCATCGGTTTAGAGACACTAGGTTGTTTTCACCTTTTGACTATTGTGACTAATGCTGTTATGAACACTGGTATTCAAATACTGATTGGAGTCCCTGCTTTCAATTCTTTGGGGCATATACCTACAAGTGTAATACTCATGTGTGTGAATTCTAAAGAGAATGGACACATATACTTAAATATTATAATCTGTGTTCAGAGCTGGATCTAGAAGCTCAAGTAGGTGGATTGAAGCATGCTGAAAATCCACCTTAACTTCTAAACTATACCTGCGGTTCCACTGGGACCTGAGGGCCTGTCATTTGGAAAGGTCCAAATGAGAGCTTACGTCTAAGAAACTAAACCTCCCCAATAATGCCAATAATACGTTGTGAGGTTCTTCATTTCCCCACTTTCATTGTTGTTCCTTTAATTGATTGATTACAGTGCCCTCATGTGTCTATATTTTTATACTATGGAAGTTTTGAAATAAGTGATGGGGAGAAAGCAGCACATTTGTGATGAGCCCTGGGTGATGTATGGAAGTGTTGAATCACTACACTGTACACCTGAAACGAACATGACACTGTATGTTAACTGGAACTAAAATAAAAGCTTAAGTAAAAAAAATTAAATTAAGAAAATAGAATCATAAAACTGGGGAGAAAAATTAAAGATCTTTTTAAAAACTGAATATTCACTTCATGCAAGGACCCATCTCTAAGCAGTTAAAACACTTTTTTTTAACAGAGATCTAAATCACACACACAAGAGTATTTAAAACGTATGGCCACAATGTGACCAATGAACCCCCCCCCCCGCCACAAAACCCCTCTAGTGAGAAAATGCTAGCTAGTCCATTAGAAGCTCCCTAGATGCCCTTCATAAATTGCATTACCCTAGCTTACACTCAGAAGTAACACTGTCCTGAATTTAGTGTTAATCACTGCCTTGCTTTTCTTTATAGTTTTACCACTTTGTGTTTGTTTTCCTAAACAGCATTTGGGGGAAGGGAGAGAGAAGGTTCCTATTTTTTAACTTTCCACAAATTGAATCCTATTGTATGTATTGTTCTGTGACTTGCTTTTTTTAGTCTATTTTTTAAATAAGCATATGGATGCATTCATTCATTTTCAAATCTTTATGAAATTTCATTTTATGAATATATTCTGGGTAGACATTCAGATTTTTTCTAGTTATGAAGAATAAATGTTTCAATGTTGTTCAACATGTTGCCTGGTGCTCACGTGTGACTATTTCTCTGGGTATACAAATACAAGTGGTATACCTGGGTCTTAAGTCGTGCATATATCCAATCTTTCTAGGTAACACCAGTCTTTCCACAGTGGATGAGAGTGGTCTATAAGAATTCCATTTTCTCCATATCCTTGCCAGAACTTGGTTGTCAGATTTTTACATTTTGGCCAATCTGAGTAAAATGTAGTTGTGGTTCAAATGTGCATTTCTATGATTATTCATGAGGTTGGGCAGCTTTTCAAATGTTTACATGTAATTTGTGTTTCTTCTCTCCTATGAAATGCCCATGATGACTCGTGCCCATTTTTCTAACGGACTGTTTGAAAATTTTTTTTAATCAATTGATAGGCATTCTTTTGGGATGGGCTTTTTTTTTTTAATAGCAAGATATAGTATTCATACAGAAGAGTATAAAACATAAACATACTGCTTAAAGAATAATTTAAAATCTAACAACTGTGTAACCACCATAAAGGTAAAAAAACAAACAAACAGAATGTTGCCAATACTTCAGAAGCACCTTCTTTGCACACACCCCCATCACCGTACTCTTCTTTTCTTAGAGGTAATTCCCATTCTGACTTCTGTGATTAGTTCATTGCTTTTCTTTTTATAGTTTTATCACCTGGGGATGCATCCTGAACAGTATAGTTTAGTATTGTCTGCTTTTGAATGTTATGAAAATGGATTCACACAGTATATAGATTCTTCTAGCTTTGATGCCATACAGCCACTATGATGTTTGTGAAATTCCTGTTGTTTCACATAGTTGTAGTTTCATGTAGCTGTAGTTCATTTTTGTTGCCATACGGTGTTCCGTTGCTGTTCGGCACTTTTGTTGCTGTACGGTATACCGTGACTCACTGAACTCATGATTCATTGTACTCATGACGGAACTGGGGTTGTTTCTAGCTTTTTGTTCTTATGAACAAAACTGCCAAGAACATTACTGTAATGTCTCTGGATACACTTCAGCAAGATCTTCTCTAGGGCATATACCAAGGAGTGGAATTATAGATCTAAAGTATACATATATTCAACTTTACTAAATAACCCTAAGCCACTTTCCAAAGTAGGTATACCAGTTTACACATTCATCACCAGCATCGGAGAATTCCCATTAAGTCTGCCAGCAAATGTCAGAGTTTCTAATTTTTGCCAAGCTAGTGAGTGTAGTTTGTTTCGAACCAATCAATTCAAGCCAATTACTATGCTTTTAATGCATTCCCTGGATAATTATTCCTGAGCACCTTATATGTTTATTGGCCATTTGGAATTCTTCATTTTAAAAGCACCTGTTCAGTTATTTTGCCCATTTTCTATTGGGATGTCTGTCCTATTCTTTATATATCTTGGACACTAGTTTTTGCCAATCACATGCATCACAGATATTTTTTCCCACTCTGTGGTTTATGTTTTTCTTTCTTTATGATGAATTTTGAAGGTCAGGTTTTGTTTTGTTTTTCCAATTTAGTCAGATTTATCAATCTTTTCTGGTTAGTATCACGTATCCCAATCCATAGGTCACGAAGATGGTTTATATCCCAAAAGCTCTAGTTTTGCTGTTCATTTTCAAGTCTTTGATCCATCCGAAATCGTGTTATTGTGGTGGGGGAATGGCTCACTTCACTTTTCCCCCATACAGACAACTATTCCGTGAGCATTTACTGTTCAAGGGTGTGTTACACAACTTGTTATTCCTTTACTAAAGAGTTCGATACTTTGCTAATAAAGTCATGTTTTTGCTTACTTACCTCCTGTATCACTCGTAAGAGTTTTGCGTTTGTTAACTTATTCATTGCATGCGAGAAGTGCCACCGCAGGCTTCTTTGGCCCGTGAATATTTCAGGTAATAAATTCCCAGGCTACCAACGGCCTGCGAACGACCGCCTCCCTCAGAAGCTCCGCCCCGCGGACGCCAATGCCCGCCTTTTTCCTGAGGACGCAACACGCAGGCGCGGCCGGACCCGAGCTCCCGCGCCGCACAATGAGTTGCGCCTGCGCCGGCAAACGCCCCGCCCCTCCTCCTCTGGTCCTCTATAAAGCCTCGAGCTTCTCCTCGCGAGAGACTTCGTTCTCATGCTCGCTGCGGGGGTCGGAGGTCAGAGCGAGCGTCTCGCGGGCCGTAGGAGGAAGATGGCGGTGGAGTCGCGCGTTACCCAGGAGGAAATTAAGAAGGAGCCGGAGAAACCGATCGATCGGGAGAAAGTATGGGGTCCGGAAAGAGGTGGAGGTGGGCCTGGCGGGGCGGAGAGCGCGGCCTGTGCCCGAAGGCGGCGGTATTCCAGCTCCCCGGGCGGTTCGGAGGCCGCGACGCCTCCGGAGGGGAAGGGAGCTCTGGGCTCGCAGCCGCTTTCTTTAACTTCTGCCCTTCCTCCTTTCGCCCCCAGACGTGCCCGCTGCTGCTGCGTGTTTTCACCACCAATAACGGCCGCCACCACCGAATGGACGAATTCTCCCGCGGAAACGTACCGTCCAGCGAACTGCAGATCTACACTTGGTGAGAGTGCTGGGGCCGCGGGGGGCGCGGCCCTGGGGGGCGGTCGGACATGAAGTAATTCCCTGTGCCAGGAAAGAAGTGTCCTCCGTGTTTTCTCTTTTTCCCCTCCACTCGCGGCCTTTGGGCCCAGCTCTCAGAAAGTTGGAGGTTTTACCTGGTAGGTAAAAGGGGCCTGTCTTGTAACACGTTCAAGGTTCAAACTTTTTTGAGTTGTGAAGAATTGACAGACCCAAGATTGCTGTCGCTTGTGGCTGCTGGGTACAGAAATAATACGTAAAGAAAATGCGGCGGCCTTCTTTAAGGGGCTCATGGTCATGGGATAAAGGGAAGTAAAGGGAAGTCATGGGATATTTATCCTCGAGAGCATTTATGTGTGATATTAATCCTTAGGTGCCATGCGTTTAAAAAGAAAAAACAGGTTGATTTTTGATCTGGTGCTTGATGGAAAAGATTGTGATGCGTGTTCAGTAAAGACCTGCCCCTGAATATTTCTCTCATGGGTGGGTACCTTCCATACCCCCAAGTCTGTCCAGGGCCGGTACATACTGCAGACTTCTCTTTAGTGCTGCACGTATTTCCTTAGTTTCACATCATAATGGCTGTTTAGTAGCAGAAAAAGGTTAATAACGGTGCCTTTATTGTGATAAAGATATATGTAGCGTTACATTTGCCACCGTAAGGACTCCGTTGCATCAGCTATATTCACATTGTGCAACTCTTAACCTGTTAGCAAAGCTTTTTCATTTCCCCCAACAGAAGTTCTACACCTAATAAGCAGTAACTCCCCATTCCTTTCTTCGCCCTGGTAGTCTGTATGAATTTGCCTATTCTAGATATCTTAAACAAGTGGACTCATAACAGTGTTTGTTGTGTTTGCCTTATTTCACTTAGCGTGATATTTCGTTCTCTTTTTATGGCCGAATAATAGTTCCTTGTAGGATATACCACATTTTGTCCACTTATCTTCTGGTAGGCGCTTGAGTTTCCATTTTTTGGCTTTTGTGAATAATGCTGCTATGGACCTGGATCTGTTTAATCCCTGCTTTCAATTCTTTTGGGTATATACCTAGAAATGGGACTGCTGGGACGTACAGTCATATGTTTAACTTTTTGAGGAACCACCAACCTTTTTCACAGCAGCCGCACCATTTTATAGTCCTGGAAGGGTATGTAATTTTAAACTGTGAGCCCAGCACAGTACAACTTGATTCTTGAAACATTGGGACCTTATTTGTCTTTTTGGAGGTACCCTGTAGTGTGCTTGCAGTTCAGCATCATTCCAGGATAAAAGTTCCGGGGAGATTGGTTTAACTTACAGGGAAGGACTGTTACTAAAGGGTTGATGAAAATCTCTATTCAGAGATGAAAGTGTATGCTTCTTCCAACAAATAAGAGTTCCTGTTTGCCAGGTGCTATGCTTAGATTCTGAGGGTATGAAGTAAAGAAGGTATCGCGGTTTCCTACAGGAAGCTCAGTCTAGCGGAGAAAGCCCGTGAAGAAATACTAAGTATACTTCAGGGTGAAGATGGCAGAGTGAGATTTTACCAAAGACCTACTGCTCCTAATCCAGAAGAAAAGTTACAAAAAAATTCTGCCCTAGACTGTCCTGTCCTTAAAGTACAACCAAATAAGGAAAGACCACCCATGTTGTATCTCAAAGTGACGGCCAAAGACAGATTCTGAAAGGCTGAGTAGTTGGTGTCATAGTAGCACAGAGCCCTGCCCCCTCTGCCTAAGAGCAGTACTGAAGGAAGATGAGTGAATAAATCTTGGGACTTCTTGATTTGTACAAGTAGACTGAGGGACTAAATAGGCAGCCCTAAGATAAGTCCAAGAAAGAAGAGTGCAGTCCAGAAGACCCTAGCAGAAGCAAACTGAATGTGCCGAAGTTCAGGGCACTGTATGGAGTTGGGGTAATAATAAGCCAGATGCCACGGGAGTGGTAAATCTCCTGTGCTTGTATGGTCATTAAACAGGTTATTGAAAGAGGAGTAGTTAGGTAAGCTGTATCAGGGTTCGGTCAGAAAAACCGAACCAGCAGGAGATCTGCATGAAGGGCTTTGGTTCACATAATTATGGAGACTGCCTAGGTACCTAGATCCCGATCTGTAGGGCGAGCTAGCAGGAAGGGCCAGGCTGGAACTTGAGCAGGAGCTAAAACTGCCCACAGCAGCCTGGATTTCTTATTCAGGGAAGCCTCCCGTCTGTTCTTAAGGCCTTTCAACTGATTGAATCGGGCCTACTCTGATTGATTGAATGAAGCTTACTCAGATTATCTGGGATAATCTCCTTAATTTAAAGCCAACTGGTTATAGCCTTTCATCACATACACAGAATACCTTATAGCAACACCTACATTAGTGTTTGATTGAATAACTGGGGCTGTAGCTTTCCCACATTGACGCATAAAACTGACTCTTACAGTCACACAGCAAAGTTTCTTCCCAAGAGAGCTCTTTCTTCATCCGTGCACTCAAGCTTCGGACTGGTGGTCAGAAAGCAACGCTTGGCATTCCCAGCTATTAGTTTAGGGAGACGGTCGTCGGCAGGTTGGAAGCTTGTAGGAGATTTACTGTCAGAACTGATAACGGATGTAAACCAGATTCCCTCAGTTCGTTAGGACAAGATGACAGTATGGGAAGTATTTTTAGGAAGGAAGAAAGAACTCTTTGTGGTGCATAGCATTAGTATATAAGGTGTGCCAGGGAATAATTAACATCAGGTGAAAAAAAAGGTCACCTCCAAGACTGATTAAAAAATCAGCTTGATCTCAGACTTCATGGGGACAAAGTTAAAACAGGCAGGGGAGTTGTTGCAGAATAGAGTAGAACTCTGACCGTTAAAAAAGAAAAAAAGCTACAAAATTAGGAGGTGATAGGGTAGCAGTGTGACTCTTTATCTGAAATTTTGTAATTCCTTCTATTTTACTTGTTTTTTCTTCCGTTAAATTCAATGGTGAATTTCGTTAAAAATACATATAATATTTGAAGAATGAATTATAACTTCATAATACATATCAAGTATAATGTGCTTGATAATCTTCAAGGTTTTTTTTTTCTGCCTCGTTGTGTATGTGTACAAGAAGATGCCTACAGTGGTGTTAACATCACTGGTCATTTCTGGTGGGTGAGATTTGGGATATAATTTACTGCATTCGTGCATGCAGCTTTTCCTCCTCTGTAAAGTGTGTCAAGTGGAGAAAGGCAGTCACGCGCAGCTTCTCGCCCCATCCTTGCGTGGCTGCATAAGAGTGTCCTGGGCCTGGAGCCTTTTTACTTGTTTGTTCGTTTGTTTTCCCCAAAGAGATAAGAACCCTCACAGCCTGTGCTGGACGTGTCTCTTTGGCAGTACCTTTCCCTGTTCTGGGTTTGATGTGCCGTTGTCTGGCACCTGACCGGCCCCACTGCAGTGTCTGTTCCCAGGGGTCCTTTACCTGCAGCACAGGAAGGGTGCGTGCAGACTGTCGGCGCATCAGCTCCAGGGCGAGACCTGCTGGCGCTGAGGGACCCGCACTCTCAAGCCAGTCTTGTGCTGTCTTTTCTCCGTGCGAGTAAAGCATCGTTCCCTCCGTGGTCTGTGTGAGTCGGGTCCGTCTGGGCAACCCCAGTACCCACACAACATGCAGTAGGTTGACATCCTGGGCCTACTGCTCCTGCTGGAAGGCACACGTGTGCTCTGTGCCATCCTCCACGTGATTGGACTCCTCCCCTGGAGGTGGGAACAGCTGTCAGTTGTGTGACAGAAGTTTTATACAGAAATGTTTAAAAACCGAGATGGAGAGGAGTTGAAGGCAACATATACGGAGTTCCGTAATGAGGTAGAAATAGGGCAGTGGTGGTGGGGAGTGGAGAAGACGATTCGATCTGTGTTTAGGAGGCAGAAACAACAGAGATGGGAAGAACTTAACAGTGCTTTTAGGTTTATGACCTGAGCGGCTGAGTGGGTCTTGGTAGTTTCAGTGGTAAGAGGGCAAGGGCATTGTTTTGGGGGTGATGCTTTTGAAGAGTGTCTGGTGTCCTTGTTTCATTTTATAGCACCTTATAGGCAAAGTTGTTTCAGTTCTGCATCATCCATTAAGTTCCGAGTTCACATCGTTTCAGGGCAAGAATATGTATTGTCAAAGGAGCCTCTGCTTAGTCTAAAGAAAATTTCATGTTTCATTGGCCTTCTGGCTCCGTCATCTATAGAACTCTTAAGATTCCATCTTAGAAAAAACATTACATCTTTACAAAAATGCTTTCCTGTCATTAAGTCTAAGATGCATTTCAACTTTAGACATGATAAAATGTGGAAAAGTATATATGCTTTAGAAACAAGGATACAGTTATTTTAAGCGTTTAGGTTAATTTGGATTAGTTATTCTTAAGGAGGTAAATCACTAGCCCAGAAAGACGTTACATAGCAATGAAAGATAGCAGGTGTAATCCCTTAAAGTCCTTTTTGGCACTAAAAGTCTGACTTTAGTTCATCAAAATTTCAATCATTGAGGCTGGTAAGGGGTGTTTATGGGGCAAATAGTATTAGCCGCTTTAAAATTAAGTATAGGGGGCCCGGCTGACTCCGTCGGTAGAGCTTGTGACTCCTGATCTCAGGGTTCTGAGTTTGAGCCCTGTGTTGTGTGTTTTGAGAATGCTTAAAAATAAAATCCTAAAAAAAATAATAAGTATAAGACCTTGACAGCCTCAATTCTAACAGGTCACAATCCAGACACACATAATTAACTCATTATATGTCAATATCCTTGCTATATTACTGTTATATTGTTGATTAATCAAATGTAATGTTTTTTTAAAAAAAATTCAGGATGGATGCAACTTTGAAAGAACTGACTAGTTTAGTAAAAGAAGTCTACCCAGAAGCTAGAAAGAAGGGCACACACTTCAATTTTGCAATTGTTTTTACAGATCCTAAAAGGCCTGGCTATCGGTAGGTAACTTTTAATTTTTTAATTCCTGTAATCTTTTTGGCTTTGATATGTTTTAATTGATAGGGATAACCCCTTTTAATGAGCCTCCTATTGGGCAGAAAATAAATTTATATTATCTTAACGTCTGGTTCAGCTTAATGTAGTAATTAATTTATAACTGTGCCATAAGATAACGGAGCGAATCCAGTCCAGTGTTTACTTTGCATATTTAGCTTCGTTGGTCTGTGATCCATTAACAGTTGGTCTCCTTTTCTGCAGAGTAAAGGAGATTGGCAGCACCATGTCTGGGAGGAAGGGGACTGATGACTCCATGACCCTGCAGTCGCAGAAGTTCCAAATAGGAGACTATCTGGACATAGCAATCACCCCTCCAAATCGGGCACCGCCTCCTTCAGGGCGCATGAGACCATATTAAATTTTATTTACTATTCCTTGAATTATTTTTCGTTCAGTTATGTAAAATAAACTTTTTCCTCCCCTCGTCATTGCCATTAAGCCTTTAAACTCTAAACGAATTGTAATGCGTCTCCTTAGGAATTAGATTTGGCTGTGTTGGGTGTTAACAGAACGTCCATGTTTCTGGTCCTTCCATAAAATGATGAAGAAAAGTGCTCTTAGCATCCGATGTAAAACTGTATTGTCAAATACATGTGTGCAATCAACCGGAGTGTGAAAGTTCATGGCGATGGGAACAGGGTTTAATTAGCATTTGGGGTTTATGCCGAGTAGTGGAGGAGGTTGTGTTGAAGCCCGAGTGGGGCAGAGTGACACAGCCGTGGTATCGCACGAAATAGAGTGTGAGCTCGTGGCCCGGCCGCTCCGTGCAGGTAGAACTAGGGTGAGGTGGCTGGCGGAGGCGTCTTGCGGGAGCACCAGCCGAGGCGAGTTGAAGAAGCCATGTGTGCTGGAAGAGAGCGCGCCGTCTGAATCAAGGTACGGTGACATAAAAAGTTAGAGGAGGATGGGTGCCACGGGGCGTTTTCTGTTTTAAAAATGGGGAGAATAGGCATTTTGAAGACAGGAACCACTAGCGAGGAAATCAGGGTGAGAACTTAGGTGAGGGTGGAAAGGTGGAAAAGATCTGAAAATGGAGGGAGGGATGGGATGAAAGCAGAATCTTGAGACCTGGGAGCAGAGCCAGGGAGGAGGCCCAGTGCAACGAGTAGGAGATACTCTCGCGTCCCGTTGACGGTGGGGGGGGGAACGGGCTTGCGTATGAGTATGTGGTTGGAGGGTCCGCGAGCGGGATGCCAAAGACCGGCTGGGATGACGCAATCTGGTTGCACCAGGAGCTCCGCAGCCGCGGACCCGTTGCTTGAATCTGTGTGTGTTTGTAAAAGAGGGATGATGGCACACAGGATTAAGTGTCTGCAAAGGCCTGACCTGTAAGCGACCGTAAATCCTACCTGTTTTCCGTAAGGTCGAGTTTAGTCACAACTGGAACCGGTCTTCCGTGGCACTCTTGTTCCCGTCTTGAAGTGTATGGACCATGTGGCCGCTGTGGAATAAGCCTAAATTATGTTAGTGGATTACGGGAGGAAATGGAAGGCGTATATTCCAGAATGAAGGACGAGGTGCTGGCAGTGGATTTCAGAGTCCGACTGCAGTCGTTTTGTACACACAGAAGCAGCCTTTTAAATGTGACGGGATGGGCCCCCCATCGCGAAGGCCGTCACCAGGCGGCAGAGACCAGCTTGGAGCTTAGATCTAATCTTGGGCCTCTTCTCCTCTGAAGTTTACCCCAAACTCTTAGATTCTGTATTCATTCAGACTAGATGGACTTGAGTTCTGGAGGTCATAAAAGTAATTTCAACCTTTTTTTTTTTTTTTTTTTTTTGAGAAGAAGAGCCATGGTCCCTTCCTGTGTGTGGGAAGAAACTGATTTACTGTGCAGACGGCAAAAGCAGGAACTAAATTCAGGACCTTCGTAAGACAGTGTTTCCCATGATGTGAACTGCAGTGAGGGCTCTCCTGTAATTCCAGGTTATTGTCTTAGTAGTTTTAAAGTGGTTTATTTGCTTGGTTCCAACGTGGAATTTTCCCTTTAAAGATTGCGGTCTTCCACCGAAAGTACAGTTAAGGACTATCTAATGAACTTATTACTGACTATAATGCTAAGAATCAGAAGACTTGTACCTAGTCTTTGTTTACGTTTGGCTTTGGTAAGTATGGCTTTGGGTAAGTAACTGAGCCGCTTCCTTAAATACAAAATAGTAATAAATGGTCACCGTGACAGCACCGTGCTCAGTGCGTAGCATCCTGACTGCCTCGCTTGCTCTTAGGGTATTTTGGAGTTGAAATTTTCCCTTTGGAGTATGTGTTACAGTTCACGTGTTGCCTGTAATAACTTGCCAGTTTCCTCACAGTGTATGTGAACTTGGCATTTTGAGGTATTTACCAGATGTTCAATAGAGAGTCTCGCCATTACATTCTATTTAGGTTTTACGAAACACGACTGGGACCGTCCTATCCATAGTGATCCCTGGCTCAGGTGACGTTTGAGACAGCGGTGTGCACGTGCGTGTGAGCACGCGCAGGCCTGTGAGGGGGAGAGAGAGCTATTAAACTGTTAGCTTAGGTTGAAAATTCTAAAATTTAAGCGCTGTTATTCTTAAATAAAGAGCTGAACTTAGCCTGCCTCTTTCTATTCAATCAGACACGAATTCCAGACTTGGTTTTGGGGAAACTGAGGAGGCAGCACCCGGAAACAGCTTCTCAGAATTACAGTCAGTGCTGGGCTGTGCCCGGCACGAGGAACTTGACTGCGTTTCCTCACTGAACCTTGACAGCCAAGCTACGGAGACCGTGGTTCCATCTAGCGATCAGGTGGGGGCCTGCTTCAAGCGGGCACCGCTGTGGGGCACGCGCACCCAGGTACCCAGCAAAAGCTGAAACGTACGTTCCCCCAAGTAGGGTTCTTTGGCGGTTTCTTTCATTCTCGCCTCTGCAGCCTGGCTCCCACTCACGTTGCAGGGCTGCTTCCTGCAGGAAATCTCCCCGCCACAACTGGTTTCTCCCAGGGGCCAGTCGTCTGGAGTATGTAGACCGGTTTCAGTGTTTGTACAAACCAAGCCACCCATCGTGAGTGAAACCAGAGCTCCCAGCCGAGAGTTTCAGAGCAGCCGGACGGGGTCCGTGTGTTCCGATTTGTATTTTGCTGCTTGACTGTGGGTGGTTTTGCCGATAGCTGTAGTTTCTTGGAGCCCGCAGTGGAACCAAACCCGAAGGAAGTCTGTTTCTCAGGGATTTTCTTGCCCCCCCCCCCCCCCCCCCCCCCCCGTAATCCCTGGCAGGGGAATAAGCTCAAGCCTAAAAAGCAATTTTAATACTAAATACTAAGAAAATAATTTTGTTAAACAGAAATCGTGATCCTGGGAATGTTATGCAGAATTTATTATAGAAAGGTGTTCTCACAAAACCAACCTTGAGTTGTGGGGAGGAGCCAATGAAATGCTGCTGAGTGTGCGTCATGGTGAATATTCAGTTAAAGTGCTGTTTACTAAGGAAGAAGAAAAAAAGCATTTGTGGCCCCTTGTTTTGTGCCTTCGGTTGTCGGAATTTCCTGTCCAGGCTAGCAGCTCCTAAGAAAAGTTCAGACGGGTAGTTGATGAAATTAAAGCAATTTCAATTGTGAATGAGGTGAACCTCCCGAGGCATTTTTCGCACCTGTAAATTGTAGAGGCCCTGTTGGGAGTTGTTGGAATCTGTGCCGTTCCTGATTACTTCAGCTCCCCTCGTGCTTCTCGGTACTTTGCCGGGACAAAATACACGTAACGAGTGCCCGTCGGATAGCAGGTGCCTGGGCCTGGCAGTACACCAATAAACCTGAGCCACATACGGATCCTTAGAGAGTCTTCCAGTCTAGGGGTGCCTGGCAGCCGAGTCAGTTGAGCATCTGGCTCCGGCTCCGGTCACGATCTCACAGCTCGGTTTGTGAGGTCGAGCCCCGCGTCGGACTCCGTGCTGAGCGCTCGGAGCCTGGAGTCCAATTCCGATTCTGTCTCCCTCTCTCTCTGCCCCTCCCCCGTTCACACTCTGTGTCTCTCTCTCTCTCTCCTTCAAAAATAAAAATAAAATTTTTTAAAAAGTCTTCCAGTCTAGTCACGGAAGTGTAACTGGTAACAGGTGGGTCGGAAGGTGTCACGACGAAGGGAATCACTGCTGAAAATGGCACTGGAGCTTGTCCAGCTCCTGAGGGCAGCTGGGTCGGATTTCTGTTCCCCATGTGGGATCTGGCAAGGGCCAAGGCGCGGGTGTGAGGAGGTAGGCGCTGAAGTGCCTGGTGGCTGGAGTAGATACAAAGGAAATGTCTGATGCCACTGCGGTAATTTAGGTGCGAATCGCAGTAGCGGCAGAGGGCAAAGGGGAGGGAACACGTCCAGAGATGTTAGGCCAGCGGAAAGAATTGGAAGCGGGATCTGGGCTGGGACGCGGGACCTGGCAAAGGAAAGTCAGGCACTAGAGCCACGGTTTACTCATGTGCAAGTTGGCATGAGAGTACTCGATCCTTCGTAGGAGTTGATCCAAGAATTAAATTGGTTCACGTGTTTAGAACTGTGCCTCGCAGAGTAAGACGTTACCACTGTTTCAGTAGCTTAAGTTGCTGGGTGTGTCTACATGACGAACAAAAGCAACCAAGGTCCTTGCCGTCTTCGAGCTCGCGGTCCGTTCGTAGCGACAAAAACGTACACCCAAACATACCACAAACTCTGCCGTCCGTCGTGAAGGGTGAAAATACGGTGTCAGAAAGAACCAGGCGGGAGGGCCTCCGGGACCGGGGAGAGAGTGACATTTACCCCGAGACCTGAGGCAGATGGCCCCAAACGCCTCTGAAACGGCCAGGAAACTCCAGCCGGCGAGGCAGAGGAGCTTGTGAAGCATTTAACCGAAAGGCCCCAGGCCGGAGCCGGCCGGCTGCAGGCCCGGCCGGAAGATCGGCCTCGTCGGCGCTGTCACCCCTCGACTCGCGCTGTCCGGCCGGGGGGCTCCGTCCCCTTCGCGGTGAGAAGATGGCGGCTGGCAGCCGCGGCCGTGCGTCTCGGCACGTCGAGGCAATGGGCGCGCGGTTTTGTTCACCGGCGGTTCCCCGAAGGCCCGGCGCCGGCCGCTGTGGCCCGGGGCTGCGACGCTGCTCCGTGGCGCCCGGAGCTCGGCTGTGAGTTCTTCCGGGAAACCTGGAATGCCGTTTCCCCTTAAAGGCCGGCGGTGGGCGGACTGAGGCGGAACCTCCGGCCACGGGAGGGCATTCGCCAAGCGGGGCGGCCGGGGAAAGTCCCTTCGAGAGCAGTGTGTGTGGGGCCCCGCGGCAGGAAGGGGCGGAAAAGGCGAGTTGGCCCGTGCGGCGAGAGCACGCGCTGCGAGCGAAGAGGGAGAAGTGGCCCAAGGTCAGATCGCCCAGGGCCGCGGAGGCCGCCTCAGAGATCTTGGGTTTCATTTCGAAAGCACAGGGGGACACTGAAGGGTTTTAAGCCAGGAGACAGGCTTGCCGGATCCTAACCCTCGGAGCTTAATAAGCTGGAAGCATCGCAGCGCGAAGTAACGGGAACTAGGGCCATGGGGGAAGAGTGGAAAGGGTCGGGGGGAGAAGTTTCGGGCAAATGGAAGTCGAGGGGCCGCCGCGAAAAAAGCAGGCGACCGGAAACGCTTACTTCGGTCTTTATTTCGCATCTTAAGACACCTTGAGGCTTCTCACCCCCACCCTCTCTCCAGTCCACTGCGAACTTCCTTCCCTGGGTCCCCCGTCAATGTTAGCGCTGTCGGGGGCTCCTGGGTGGCTCAGTGGGTTGAGCAGCCAACTTTGGCTCAGGTCATGATCTCACGGTTCACGGGTTTGAACTGTGTGTCCGGCTCGGTGCTGACAGCTGGGCGCCTGGAGCCTGCCTCGGATTCTGTGCCTCCCTCTCTGCCCCGCTCACGCTCTCTCAAAAACAAACGTAAAAAACAAAAAACTAGTGCCGTCAACGACCTGTTTCGCGAAGCCCAGTGGTCGCTTCTGTCTTTTCACTCGGATCCTCGGCAATATTGGTAGAGTTGATCACTCTCTGTGAAATATTTTCTGCCTTCACTGGCCTCTTCTCGACCTCCTTTGCTAGATTGCTCCGCCTCTTTCCGTCTTCCAAAGTTAGGGGAACCCCAGGCTTGAGTCCCGAATATGCTTGGAGTCCACCCCTCCCTCCTCCGGCCGTCTCATCTGCTCTTCGATCTGTGAAAACCGCCAATAAGAGCTTGACAGCAATTCGGGAGTCATATATAAAATTGACCAGAGCTTTCCCTTGAAAAATAAAACTGAAAAACTTGCAGATAATTATGTTACACTACATTTAACAAAAATTAAGTTATAACCACATAGTAACTCCTAGAACAAAGAATCATCAAGTGTTGTTTTAGGGATGATCTTCTAACAGGATGAAAAGAGCACAGTGGGACGGGTCTTCACATTGGACTTCCGAGGCACAGGCATAAAAGAGGGTCGGGTAATCTTTCCTGCGTCAAATTTCCCAAACCTAAGCCTTTGAAGGTTAGTAGGTTTGGGACACTGAAGCACCTTGTCAAGATACTTGCAAACTGCTGCTTCTCAATTTTAACTGGTGTCCACAGAGGACAGGCCCTTCTTTTCCCTCTGGTTGTAATCTGGAGTTCACCAGCATTACTTGCACGAACTTAGAACTACTTCCTGGGCTTGGACAGGGAGGCCTGAAGCTATCAGAGGGCTCAAGAGACAAGGGTCCCTGCCTCCTGGGGTCCCAGGTGACAGTCCACAGAAGGGCACCTGGCCCAGGAAGAGTCCTCAAAACCTTCCACATAGAGGCTCGGGGTGTGCTGGGTGGCCAAGCTGGAGAGAGAGGGAACGCTGAGAGGGTCAGCAGCCACGTGGTGGATGAAGTGGACTGGAGAGGACAGAACTGACGCGCACGAAGAAGCTGTGAGTAAAAACAAAAGGCACGCGTCCTGATGGGTGAGCCCCTGGCTCTGGTGGTCCGCCCGAGGCCGTCTGCGGTATAGTCACCCAGGCCTGCGGCCTCCTCCCTCTTCCTAAATTAACTTAAGCTGTCATCTGTAGACAACAGTCTTAAGAGAGCGCTGCTGAACTAAAAGGTGTGAAAGGCTCAGGGACAGTCGTGAGAGGAGACAGGACAAGGACAGAGCCAGAATCAAGGGAGGAGCCCAGCTCTGGCTGACGGCACCACCACCCCGCCACGAGAAGATCAGGATGGCCTTGTCGGAAGTCACAAACATTTAAGAACTTTGAACTTTTTACCCTGCGTCCTAGTATCTCTCAACCATTTTGTTAGATCGGGCAGGTGAATGTGAAGTCAGTGCAGTCGTAACGACAACTTTAACGACGGAATAGCTGAGTAAGATCGAGGTTAAATGGAGTCAAATCTTAACAAAAAGCACATCTGTGTCCGTGTTCATCTTTACTCTGGGCTGGTTTGGAAAAAGGGGGAAGATGTGGGGCTACGCGACAAGTCCATCCCGCTCCGCTTCCACCGCCTTCTGTTCTGTGTCTACAAAACTTGCAAAGTTTTCTGCAAAAAGATACAAAGTTTAAGAAAAATCCATGAGCTATAACAGACATCAACACCACAAATGACAGAACACTGCGACTATATATTTTTGCACTTAGAAAATCGTGTGCCCGGTGACATCATCCTACTTGCTAGTGTGGGGATCTGAACTGCAGGGACAGCAAGCTCAGTATCCCGAGAGCCAGAGTTGGGCTGTTAACCTGTTAAGCTGGCAAATGTCAAAACATTTTACTACCATCTGAATGCTCATTTGTAAGTGTCTTCCTCCAATAACACAGGTGATTTCTCTGGAATGGCGCCTACCTTCACCAGTTTTCTTTGTTGCCAGCACCTCGGACGCTCGGTGCTCCGTATTTGGCGAGGAACGCTTTGCCGGGTGGCACGGCTCTCACTGCCACTGGAGTAGCTAGGTTCGAGTTGTATTTTGATAAAATCTGAAACAAAACAAATTCCTTTTCATCAAGTCCCAAGAACTACACAATAAACTTGGAAGGTGTTACAAAATACTGAAGAAAAGCCAAGAAAAGGGGCTCAGCTCAGTCGGTTAAGTGTCCGACTCTTGGTTTTGGCTCAGGTCATGACCTCACGGTTTGTGAGTTCGAGCCGCGCGTCGGGCTCTGTGCTGACAGTGTGGAGTCTGCTCAGGATTCTCTCTCTCCCTCTCTTTCTGCCCCTCCCCCACTTTTTCTCAAAAAATAAACTTACCCCCCAAAAAAATCTTTAAAAAAAAAAGCCAAGAAAAATGTAAAAATATGGGTTATTTGAAACAGTTATTTTTCAGCAGCACAGACATTCAACAGCAAAGAAAGGATGGAGTTTGAAATTGAACTTTGATGTAGAGGCTTGACTTCTGAAGCCTTCTAAAATGTACTCTAAGATTAGTGGAAGTAAAATAAGCAGCAACATATCCCCGAGAGCAAATTAAGCCTTTACAACACTGTCAGGGAAAATATATCTAGGAAAGAGGCAAAATATGTGCTCAGAAGATGATCAGCTATTAAAGATTATGAAAAGGAGACTCTGAAATATCAGCTATGATTTTTTTTCACAAAGAGGTGATACATGAAATACAAGGATCCCCCCCTTTCACGTAGAAATAAAAAGGAGGATCGACCACAGCAAAGCAGAAACTCTAGATAAACTCCTATAAAGATAGAAGACGCTCACCCGATTTTCTAATGTCCAGGAAAACAGAGAAGACCGAAAATAAAGGGTAGCAAATACTTTCTTGATATCACAGGATGAGTCCGCTCTCTTGGCATTTAGGTATTACTCCAAGTAGCCACGGCTCTCCACAAGCTAGGTAGTTTGCGAGAATGGTTCTGAACGACTCCACTTGCCTAAGCGACAGCTGCCACTCTAACTTCTATTAGGGTGGGGTTGACTGGTGGTGATGGGGTAGAGTTGGTAGTCCTTACAGATCAGTAGTAGACTAGAGGTAAGTGGTGTACAAAACAATCAGACATTCTTGGGGCGCCTGGGTGGCTCAGTCGGTGAAGCGTCCGACTCTCGATTTCGGTTCAGGTCATGATCTCACAGTTCGTAGGACAGAGCCCTGAGTCGAGCTCTGTGCTGACGGCGCGGAGCCTGCTTGGGATTCTTTCCTTCCCTCGCTCTCTGCCCCTCCCCCGCTCACGCCTGTGCACTTGTGTGCTCTCTTATAAATACATAAACATTAAAAAAAAAGAATCAGATATTCTAACATGTAAGTCAGTGTTTCTCAAACTGATGTCCAAGATGTCTCAGGTTCAAGAAACACTGATATGTTATCCATGATACCCTACCCTGGAGAATGGGGGGGTACGTGGCATTTCCGATTTTGCCAGCCATACCTCCAATGGAAAAAATGGTCAACGTGGCAATGGCAGTTGAACAATTATTATAAAATATTATAAGAGGACATTTCAGAACATGAAGTTGAAGGTAAAGAGAAAATGCACCATGAGGAAATAAAAGTATGATGAAATCCTGAGCTCATGCTCAGTCTGAAGAGCCTTACCCAGGTACTCTCAGAAGGGACTGAGAGCCCAGAATTCGGATTTTCTCAGTACACAAACCAGCACATTAGCCCGATGAGAAATAAGATGGTTTTTATACAGTTTCAGGTCGTTAATATAAATGTCTAATTTTGAAAAGAATGTATCAGAAAAAGAAACAGCCTGGGAAAATAACCTGAAGAATATCTTCTGGAATGGTAGTGACTTCTGGAGGTGTAGGTGTTCTCAGCAGATTCTCGTAAGAAGAAATTACGGGAGAAGAGGGATCCGCAAAACTCTCAAAACACTTCTCCGAATTTAAAACTAACGATGTACAGTCTTTCATTTCCAAATCGTTTGATGAACTATTTGTTTCCGATAATGGATAATTTGTGGATCCCTATTGAACAGAAGTAAATCATTAAATTATGATGGCATAAAATACAGTAAATAAAAATTAGTCAGTTTTAGTTCTGTTGCACAAAAATGACCCGCTCTTCCTCGACCGATTACTAAAGAAAATGGAGGAAACAAAGAAATGGCACATGGAGAACAAAATACTCTCTTCTTACTAATAAAGGCTGAGCTACAGCTTATTATGAAAACTAAACGGGCCTGACTGAACAAGGTTAGAGGGACTCACCCACCCAGTTTCAGGCAACACTAAGCTGTCCCAGGTAAGAGTAACACCATGGATGAGCAAAAGTGTGACCACACGCCCTCACTCTTGACACAAAGAAAGCCCGTGTGAGGTAAACTTAGCATGCAATTCGTGCTAACCTGAACAACCCAGTAAATCACCTCCTCTCTCTAGGGTCAGAGTTAATAGAGTCACATCAGCAGGGGGCCTTCCACAAGAACAGGAACACAAGGAGTGAATTCACTGTAAGTGGCAAGTACTAGCAGGAGATAACCTGATAGGGACTTCAACTGATACTAGTATTTTGTCCGTCTAGCTATTCCGTCCAATAGAGTAGGAACAAGCCACACGGGTCTATTTAGATTTAATTTGAAATTCATCAAGTTTTTAAAAGTAAAAATTAGCTCCTCAGATGTACTAGCCACATTTTACGGATAGCCCAGCCTACTGTGTTGGTTGTCTTAAGTGTTCATAGTGACTTCAAAAAAGGGAGGAGGTATGATTATATTAATTTGTTCATCGAGTAATATTTGGAAAAAGCATAAAAATCACCCATGAATCTGTGACCTGGAGACAATCACATTTTGGTGTGTTTTTATCCATTCTTTTATTCTTTTTACTTGAAATAAAATATATATTGTGTGTGTGTGTATACATGCACATGCATGTCATTTTCCATCATTAAGTATTTTTAAAACATTCTTTTTATGTTCTTATCTGTGCTTTAACACATATGTTAGGGGTGCCTGGGTGGCTCAGTGGGTTCAGCATCCAACTCTTCTTTCGGCTCAGGTCATGATCTCATGGTTCGTGAGTTTGAGTCCCGTATCCGGCTTTGCACTGTCAGTGCGGAGCCTGCTTTGGATTCTCTCTTTCCCCCGGCCCTCTCCCACTCTCTCTCTCTCAAAATAAATAAATAAATATTTTAAAAAATAATAAAAACATACTCTAGTTACAGAACACCATACACAGCCTAGTGTAGTTTGCTTCTATGCTACCACTTGACATCTAATTTTTCCCATGCTTTGCTCTTATAAATAATGCTGTTCCCTCCTCTATAAACTCCTTGTTATAATTCTTTGTGCCAATGTACCTTAGAGTAAATTCTGAGACACGGTTAAAGGGCATGAAAATGTTAAAGCTTTTGCTATATGCTACCAAATTCCCCTAAATTCCCCTCTAGAAATATGTAAATGTACTCTTAAAGGCTGCAGTAGTCTAAGTGGTTTTTTTTCCTTTTTAACTGAAGTATAGTTGACAGACAATATTAAAACAGACTGCGTCTAGAAATAGTAGCGTATATAGGTCATCAGGAAAAAAATCAGAGCTTTCAAGGTTATGGAAACGTACCAAAGCTATACTGTTCTTTGTAGAAGGAATTTTCAAACCAGGAGTGCAGAACGTGGGTGCCAAGGGGGAATCTGTATAGTCGCCATCTAAGAGACACAAACAATGGCATGAAAATATACATTTGAAAATAAAGTTGAGGGGCACCTGGGTGGCTCAGTCGGTTGGGCGGCTGACTTCGGTTCAGGTCATGATCTCACAACTTGTGAGTTCGAGCCCCACGTCAGGGCTCTCTCAACTATTTAAAAAAAATTTTTTTTAATGTTTATTTATTTTTGAGAGACAGAGTGCGAGCAGGGGAGGGGCAGAGAGAGAGGGAGACACAGAATCCGAAGCAGGCTCCAGGCTCTGAGCTGTCAGCACAGAGCCTGACATGGGGCTCAAACCCACGAACCTAAAGATTATGACTTGAGCCGAAGTCAGATGCTTAACCGACTGGGCCACCCAGGCATCCCAAGATTTCAACTTTTACGTTATAGTCAATATAATTTGTGTACTTTATGTTTAAGAACTCAAGAAATTAGCTATAGTGTGTGCTTGACTAGATAGGAAGAAACAAAACTTCATACTCGCTTATCATCGGCACTAATAAAAGTTCAGCAAGGCTGCAAGGTATAAGGGCAATATACAAAAACAAAAATCAGTAGTTCTAGCAAAAGAGCAACAAGCAATTAAAAATATAATTTGAGGGGCGCCTGGGTGGCGCAGTCGGTTAGGCGTCCGACTTCAGCCAGGTCACGATCTCGCCGTCCGTGAGTTCGAGCCCCGCGTCGGGCTCTGGGCTGATGGCTCAGAGCCTGGAGCCTGTTTCCGATTCTGTGTCTCCCTCTCTCTCTGCCCCTCCCCCATTCATGCTCTGTCTCTCTCTGTCCCAAAAATAAATAAACGTTGAAAAAAAAAATTAAAAAAAAAAATATAATTTGATAGAAGATCTTTTTCTTAATATGAAATTTATTGTCAAATTGGTTTCCATACAACACCCAGTGCTCATCCCAACAGGTGCCCTCCTCAATGCCCGTCACCCACTTTCCCCTCCCTCCCACCCACCCACCCATCAACCCTCAGTTTATGAGAGAAGACATTTTTTACAACAGCAACAAAGAAGACAAGACGCCTACAGGTAACTCTATCAAAATCTGTATGAACTTTCTGGAGAAGATCAAATTTCTAAAGAAGAAAAGAGGGAAGGAAGAGGACAAGGAGCTCACCTACCTTCTAAGACACTAGGATTTACTCTAAAGCCATAACTGATTATCAGAACAAGAAAGAGATTTCAGAAACAGAACCATGTGTATACAGACATTTAATGACTAACATATAGTATGATGAAAGCAGTCTTAAAAAAAATCAAAGAGAAAAAGTAAACATGTTAGAAAAATGATCAGACTAGGAAAATTTTATTATGTCTAAAAATCAAGTGCTGGGAAAGATGGAGAAATAGGAACAGAAACACTGCTGGTGGGAATCAGAACAGCCGCTCTTGGGTGGCAATTAAGCATTTTCCAGAATACGGAAGATATGCATCACCTTTGATCTAGAAATGCCACTCCTAGATGTAACACATGTACACAAGGAACAAAGTCATCAGAGCACTGCCTGTAGGAGTAAAGAAGTAAAAAAACAACTACCCCTTAATAAGCAAATGAATAAATGAAATTTGGCTTATTCATGTAACGCTTAAAAATTAAGATGAACTGGATTTACATGGAGTGAACAAAAAAAAAAAAAAACAAGTGACAAAATAAAAATTGGATGTTGTAACTTAAATAAAATTTTCAAACAACACAACTATACTTTAGAATAATCATCACTTTAGGGGAGGAAGGGAAGGAGAATAACGGAGTAGGGATTTAGCTTTATGTGTAACGGTAAAAGATCTGAAGCAAATGTAGTACGATGCTAACATCTACTTAATCTGAAATCTGCATGGAGACAGTCAAACACGTGGGACTCTAAGACAGCCTCTGAAGAGGCAGTGGAACGGAGACAGTGCATCAAGCTGAGCGCCTGGAAGAGCAGTGAGGTCTGCGAAGCAGGAACTGGAAAACGCTTGCCCAGTGGCACTGACTCCAGGGGAACAGGATGAAAGCAAGTGAGGCTAAAAGTCTAGTCTTTGCAAGAAACGGAAAACCAGAGTAGCAGCTCCAAACGGTGTAGAGTCGTGGGTTCTGAGCTCACTCTACGTGTCCAGTGCAGGCGACCTGAGTCAAGCAGTTAACATAAAAATGTGTGCGATCGGTAAACCCGTGGGGCCTTGGCTGGGGCAAGCATGAAATGGTTCCACAGGACTCCGTGACAACCCATGACACTGAAAACAACTTCATCTGAGAGGAGTTAAAAACTAAGAGCCTGGCAATCCCTATCAAAATAACACCAGCAGTCTTCCCAGAGCTAGAACAAACGATCCTAAAATTTCTATGGAACCAGGAAAGACCCCGAGTAAGGAATCTACTCCTGAAATCACTGTTGCACTATATGCTAACTAACTTGGAGGTAGATGAAAAAAAAAAAAAAACAAAAAAACGAAAAGCCTGTAAGGAAACACACCTCCAAGAAAGAGAATCAGAGCAATAAACAAAAGTATTAACACCTTAAACAGTTTTCCAAATACATGTGTCTAAAATGTTCAGAGATAAAGGAAGGCACAAAATCATAAGGCAAGGGAACAGGATTATGGAAGGGAAAAAAAAGAACAGTCACATTTGAAGGGAAAAACATGTAAGACAGAAAATGTGGTCCCTGGAATAAAAATTCAATAGGTTAAAATAATAATTTAGACTCAGTATAAAAGAAAAATAGCAAAGTGGAAGAAAGTTCCAACTAAAGCACAAGGTAGCATAGAGAAAAGGAAAATATCAAAGGGAAGTTAACAGACCAAGGAGACTGAAGGAGAACATTCTAAAATCTGTTACAGAGATTCCAGTAGAAAAAAACTGAAGAATTAGGGAAGAGGTAATCTTATTAAAGAGATAATCTCAGAGTATTTTCCAAAATTGATGACATGAGTTCTTAGTTTGAAAATCATACCAAATTCTAAACGCAATAAATAAAAACAAATAAACATTTTAAAATTACAGAGAAATGTAGAATATCAAAGATAATGACAAAAATCTTATGACCGGGAAGAAAAGACCACAGATCTACACAGGAAAGCACACCAGGCCCACAGGACTCTGCTCATCAGGAATGCGCACCAGATCACAATGAAATAATTTCTGTATAAAATTTTGAAGAAAGTCAGCTATCCATTGTCTATTTCCAGCTAAACCACTGTTCCAAAATGAATGACAGAGAAAGAAAAAAGAGATCTTCAGACACAAAACCAGAGACCACTTCTCACAGATGAGAAGTATCTCAGAGAACTGCTGAAGAAAACTAGACCCAGAAGGAATGAGTGGGATGTAAGAAGCAACAGTAAATAAAGAAAATGGTAAACAAATGACGAATTTTCACTAGGTATAGACTCTAAGACTCATACTAAGGGTACTTTTGTGGCATAAGAATAGAGTCAGGGGGCGCCTGGGTGGCGCAGTCGGTTAAGCGTCCGACTTCAGCCAGGTCACGATCTCGCGGTCCGTGAGTTCGAGCCCCGCGTCAGGCTCTGGGCTGATGGCTCGGAGCCTGGAGCCTGTTTCGGATTCTGTGTCTCCCTCTCTCTCTGCCCTTCCCCCGTTCATGCTCTGTCTCTCTCTGTCCCCAAAAAAATAAGTAAACGTTAAAAAAAAAAAAAAAAAAAAAAAAAAAAAAAAAAAAAAAAGAATAGAGTCAAACTAAAATACGATACAATCTCTCTTAACAGGCCGTCACTGAACCAAAGTTCTAATGGATAAACCTAAGCTTGCCATTCCCTCCGTCAAATACACTGCCTGTTTTGTCGTCAGTAAGCTGTTCTTTAAAAAATCCCTCCGGGGGACACCTGGGTGGCTCAGTCGTTTGAGACTCTTGATTTCAGCTCAAGTCACGATCTCACGTCTTGTGAGTGAGCCCACAATGGGCTCTGCACAGAGCGCGCACAGCCTGCTTGGGACTCTCTCCCTCTCTCTGCCCCTTCCCCGCTCGTGCTCTTTCTCTAAAAATAAATAAACTTTAAAAAAGATGTTTAAAAAGAATCCATCCCACTTCAGAAGTAATACACAAATATTCTCCTATATCATTTCCTTTTTTTTTTTTTTTTTTTGCTTAAAGTTCATTTATTTATTTTGACAGAGGGAGAACATGTGAGATGGGGGGGAAAGAGAGAGAGGGAGACACAGAACCGGAAGCAGGCTCCGCTCTGTCAGCGCAGAGCCCCACGAGGGGCTTGAACCCATGAACCACAAGATCATGACCTGAACTGAAATCAAGAGTCAGATGCTTAACCGATTGAGCCACCCAGGTGCCCCCCGCTCATCATTTTCTAAAAAGTTTATGCTCCACTGGGAACTGGCTCTTGGTATGTACGAGATGGTCCACTCTCTCCCTCTTTGGTACAGACAGGCTCCTTCCTACAAGCTGAGCTCTAAGTTTACTACGAGTCATTTGTCTTTCTTCACACCTGTTGATGCCAGAAATACTTGTTAATTTAATAACATAATTTAATATTATATGTCAGTGAAATTAGTACAAAAAGAATTTTTCTGAAAAGATGTTCCTAAGTTTGGAAGACTTGATAAAGACAAGTTACTTTTGAAAATATGGCAATAGGGGCGCCTGGGTGGCTCAGTCGGTTGAGCGTGTGACTTCGGCTCAGGTCATGATCTCACGTCTCGTGGGTTCGAGCCCCGCGTCGGGCTCTGTGCTGACAGCTCGGAGCCTGGAGCCTGCTTCGGATTCTGTGTCTCCCTCTCTCTCTGCCCCTCTCCCGCTTGCACTCTCTCTCAAAAATAAATAAACATAAAAAAATTTTTTTAAAATGTGGCAATAAATTTGACAGAGATTAGACAATTATAATTAATCAAGAAATCACAAAACTCTAGAATGCTTTCTTTTATATTTTTGTGAAAACTGATGTTTTTGTAGTTGGTGGGACAAATATGAAAACACTGTATGAAATTTTTCTTTAAGTTCTTGTAGTATTTTAAAAAAACAATTTGAAATAGTAGCTACTGTATTCTAAGTGTAGTTTATGTAAGAAAAATAACGTAGAGTCTGATCAATGGGCTGAAGCTAAATTTTAAAAAAAGGTACTGTTGATTCTGTATCAGAAGTTTGGTGAATGAATACATATTTATGTTTTAAGTTAAAATGTTAGAAACAAACAGGCTGGCAAATATTTTTTTTAATGTTTATTTATTTTTGAGAGGGAGAGAGACAGAGACAGCAAGCACACATGAGCAAGGGAGGGGCAGAGAGAGAGAGGGAGACACAGAATCCAAAGCGGGCTCCAGGCTCTGAGCTGTCAGCACAGAGCCCATCATGGGGCTTGAACTCATGAACTGTGAAATCATCACCTGAGCTGAAGTCAGACGCTCATCCGACAGAGCCACCCAGGCGCTCCAGATAAATATTGGCTATAATCAGGAAAACTATGAAAAGCATATCGGAAAATTCTCTTTCTCTAGTATGAAATCATGCCGCACCCAATGGGATAGAACTTTACATAACTCAATAGCATGAACTGACAAGACGCTGAAGGACTATGGGGGTGTCTAAGATGATAGAACAATTTTTGTACAAAGATAATCTAGAAAAAGGATAGCTGAGAAGTAATGTGATTCTTATACTCACCATTTTTTTTCAACTGCTGGATTATGAGGCCAGGAGTAGCAAAGAAATGATTACTGGTCACCGGTTCTGATTCTATGGCCTCCTCACTGGCGTGATTCATAGGGAAATTATAAGGTGAAAAAAAAAAAAAAAAAAAAAAAAAAAAAAAAAGTTAATATTGAACCTCAGGGAAAAAATTCAGTCTTGCTATATATGGTCCAGTGTAGACAAACATTCAGTTCCATTCTGTGTAACACAAGTCCCATTGAACTGTGTTTGTTTTTTTTTTTTTTAATTAATGTACACACATGGCTCAAAAAAGGTTATGAACCATTTGGTATTGACAGCCTTGACTGCGAAGCAGGCTAAGAACCCCTGACTTAAGGGAAAGCCGTAAGTTTAACTCATCACTTCAAATACAGGAGCTACATAGTTCATGGTTTCAAAACCATAAAGTGGAATTCTGCAACCAGTTTACAGATATAAATTAAGAACCTGTCATTTTTTTAGACTAAAAAAGACTGATCCCTGTCATCTAAGGATGTTCGAGCCATTTACTCAGATGTCTGGAATATAAAGAGGAGTATCATCAAATAACTATAAGATGGTTCAACTAACCAATTGTCCTGGCATAATTTACTGAATAATTTTTACTTCTGTAATACACATATTTATATATATCTGTATTATAATATAATAATTTTACTATTCGGTCATATTCCCTCATTACTATTATTTTTTATTACTATTTCAGCTATTTTTTTTTAAGACTTTATGTTTTTAAGTAATCTTTACACCCAACATAGGGCTCGAACTCATGACCTCAAGATCAAGGGTTGCATGCTCTTCTGACTGATCCAGCCAGGCACCCCCTTTTTAGCTACTTTTACTTATTATTCTTCCAAGTAAATTTTAGAGTCATTTTATCATTTACTTTAAAAAAATCCTATCGAGGCTTTGTTGTAAATGCACAACATCTATAAATTAATTTGTCACGATTAAGCATCTTAACAACATTCAGCCAGTCTATCAGGATGAAGAAAAAACATTATATTCCCCACTTTTTCCTTTCCTTAACCCAGAAATACTTATGGTTTTTATCATGTAGATCTTTTTACCCACGACTGGCATCAGTATTTCACTTTTCTGTCGCAAATTTGAATGGATTTTTTTCTACTCCATTTAGGAACCAGTTATTAATAAAATATAGGAAAACATTATTTTAAATGGTTAACTTACCACTATATAAAATATATCTTCTATGAGCCTCTTTCTTGAAGTTTGAGATGTGAATTTTTTGAGTTGCCCATGTACAAAACATGGCCTAGAAATACTTGTTACTGGCCAGAGTTATCAAGAATGATGTTAAATAATGGTGACAGATAGCTTCACTATGATTAGATACTTGTAATTTATCATGTTAATGAAGTACTCTATTTGGAGTTTGACCAAACGTTTTAAAGGAACGGGTATCAAATTTTACCAAATCCTTAAGGCACCCAGGTGGCTCAGTCAGTTAGGCGTCTGACTCTTGATCTCGGTTCATGATCTCACAATGAGTGAGATTGAGCCCTCTGACAGCACAGAGCCTGTTTGGGATTCTCTCTCTCCTTCTCTCTTTGCCCTTCCCCCATCTGCACTCTCTCTCTCTCAAAATAAATAAACTTAAAAAAAAAATTTTATCAAGTTCCTTATTGGCATCTATTAAGATTATCCTTTTTTCCCTTATTAAATCCAATCATTAAAATGTATGTTATGGGCTTCAAGTATTAAACTATCTTTGCATTCCTGAGATAAGCTTAACTTGTAAGTTATCTACTATACTTGTAATATTCTGTGAATTCAATCTGTGAGTGGTTTAATTGGGACTTTACATTATTATTCATCAAGTGGACTGGTTATAGTTTTCTCTTGCATGCTCTGTCAATGTGTGTATCAAGGGTATGTCACCCTCATAAACTAACCTCAGTGTTTTCTGTCTTAGATGTTTTAGAAAAAGAACTTTTTAAAGTAGGTTTCATGTCTGCCATGGAGCCCAGTGTGGGGCCTTAGTATGGGGCCAGAACTCACGACGCTGAGATCAAGACCTGGACTGAGATCAAGAGTTGCACCCTTAACCAAGTGAGCCACCTAGGTGCCCCCAAAAAGAGCTTTTTTTTAGGCTGTGCTCCAATAGAACTTTATGTACAAAAAATAGGGAGCAGGCTGGATTTGGCCTGTGGCAGTAGTCTGCAGACCCCTTATAGCGACAGTTCTTTTTAAAGATGATTATTTTCAGGGGACCTGGGTGGCTCAGTTAGTTGAGCATCTGACTATTGACTTTGGCTCAGGTCATGATCTCACGGTTCATGAGTTCAAGCCCTGCAGTGGGCTCTGTGCTGACAATGTGGAGCTTGCCTGGGATTCTATCTTTCCTGCTGTCTCTGCCCCTCCTCCGCTCCTGCTCTGTCTCAAAATAAATAAATAAACTTTTTTTTTTAAAGCGGCTTACCTTTTACTCTCCTTCATATTTTTAAGTCCCATCGTGTAATCTTCATTCAAACACGCAGTACAGTCAGAGATACCGAAGTGTTCTAATTTAGGAGTTACACACTCAAAATCATCCATCTTTAGGGCACATTTTGGAGTTTTTAGTACTTTAACTACGGACTGCTTGGAAGATGGAGTTAAAATTCTGGGCTCTTCTTCATGGTCGTTTACTGCCTGTGGAGGGTTTGGTGGAACTTGGGATATCATGTACCGCTCGAGCCCAAAATCTGAAAGTTGGGGACTCCGTGGAGACTTCTCAGAACTAGCAGTGCTTGGAATAGCAGGATTGGACAGACTGTCCTTCACATCAGGCATTTGGACATTTTCATGCTTAGTGGACTCTGAGTCAGAGTCAGTGATTTCTTGTTCATCCGCTGTGAGGAAAAACCAAGGAGGTCATATTCTGGTCAAACATCAAACCACAAAATCCCAAGTACTAAAGCCACATAAAATAGCTCCATCTGAAATGTCCCCAGTCAGCAAAAGTCCTGATTCCCTCCTTAGTCTCTAAAGGTTTATTTCAACTGTCCCTGTAGGAAATTTCTGACATGTACCTTTTGTCTACCCAGATCCCATTTTGTCTACACATTAAAGAAGGAAAGTAAACTAAAGTATTAAAAGATGAAAAATCAATGCAAATGAAAGTCCAATATCCTTACTCCCCCAGCTAATGTGATTTGCCAATCTTTCTTAACGAATTCTGGAACTATTTTATCATTTGATGACATTAAGTACAGGGTGGAATTAACTATGATCTAGCTTTAACACAAAGTATAACATTAGTTTAGATTATTCATTTACAGATGCCTAAGTTCAAAAGGAGAGATTGTCACACCATGATAAGTTTTTATCCTTAGTCTGGAACGCCTGTATCAAAAGTCTGGCTGAGGAAAGTAATAGGAGAGCATCAGAAAGATATGTAGTTTCTCAACCCTGAAAAGGTCATATCTGGCTCCAGACCCCATATGGTTAATCACCACACTGTACATTTCAAACTAAATAATTTACTAACAACTATGCTTTTCCCCCACAATCCTTTGCCATTTCCTGCATACATTAATGGTTAGTGAATTTGGTGTGGGACCCAAGTTGCAGTTAAAAGGTCCAGGATAGGGGCGCCTGGGTGGCGCAGTCGGTTGAGCGTCCGACTTCAGCCAGGTCACGATCTCGCGGTCCGGGAGTTCGAGCCCCGCGTCGGGCTCTGGGCGGATGGCTCGGAGCCTGGAGCCTGTTTCCGATTCTGTGTCTCCCTCTCTCTCTGCCCCTCCCCCCTCATGCTCGCTCTCGCTCTCTCTCTCTCTCTCTCACTCTTAAAAATAAACATTAGGGGCGCCTGGGTGGCGCAGTCGGTTAAGCGTCCGACTTCAGCCAGGTCACGATCTCGCGGTCCGGGAGTTCGAGCCCCGCGTCGGGCTCTGGGCGGATGGCTCGGAGCCTGGAGCCTGTTTCCGATTCTGTGTCTCCCTCTCTCTCTGCCCCTCCCCCGTTCATGCTCTGTCTCTCTCTGTCCCCAAAATAAAATAAAACGTTGAAAAAAAAAAAAAAAAAAAAAAAAAAAAAAAAAAAAAAAAGGTCCAGGATAGCACCTATGATGCCAAGGAACTGGAGAAGGAAAACCACTAGCTTTTAGTGTGAGAGACAACAGAAAGTCAAACAGGATAATCAGAAAGAAGATATGTGGATTTGGCCAGGATCTGGGCAGAGATAACTTAACAAATGACAGGGTTTCAGTGAGATAGCAAGGTATGGAGAATGGGATGGGTATTAGGAAAGCGTGGGACAAATGTAAAATGTGTAGCATGAAGTGGAGAAGAAAAATGAACCAGTAATTAGGGTAACAAGAAAGGAAGAGAAAATGGAGGGGGTGAGCTGAAGGAAGAGAAATTAAAATGTGTTTAGCATCCCCCATGGGACAGGCATTTGAATGTTTCACTCCAATTAATTTTCATATTAACTATTTCAAGCACAAAATATCTTAGGATATGTTTTTGTTTTTATAAAGGCACCAAACAACATTTTGGAAAACAGTCAGCTGATACAATGTAAAGAGCCAAAACTTAACCTCACATCCTCTCATTCCAAACGCTACCATTTGTTTAAGAATAAGGAGGGAGGGAGTTACTACAAAGATCTGTTTTAGCCAACCTTGAATAGATATCATTTGGTTGCTAAATTAGAAATATGAATTGCAACAACTGTACTTGTTGAAGGAGATGGGAAAACGTTTCTCCAAAATACCTTGTTTGTTGTATTCTTTTTTTTTTTTTTTTAAATTTTTTTTTTTTTTTCAACGTTTATTTGTTTTGGGGACAGAGAGAGACAGAGCATGAACGGGGGAGGGGCAGAGAGAGAGGGAGACACAGAATCGGAAACAGGCTCCAGGCTCCGAGCCATCAGCCCAGAGCCCGACGCGGGGCTCGAACTCACGGACCGCGAGATCGTGACCTGGCTGAAGTCGGACGCCTAACCGACTGCGCCACCCAGGCGCCCCTGTTGTATTCTTTTTAAGAAGAAAGTACTTGTACTTTTGTTAGGAATCGGAATGTATTTTTGTTAAGTCTGATAATGATCTTTTTTGTTTCTCTTCATCTTTTAAAGGAAAGTCTATAGTTAGAGTTAGATGGGGTCTATCAAACATTGGCATAGATCCCTGTCAGAATCTTTTGGGTCCAAAGGAACAGAAAACGGATGAATTTAGGCTGTACATTTAGTTAGCCAGCGAAGAGATCAAACAGATTGGAGGAAGTGAAGAGGTGCACGCTTTCTCTTTGAAGGTAGGGTTTTCTTTGTTCTGACTGGCAACAGGAAACAAACTACGATAGGACACTTTTCGCATGCATGATAAACCAGGACGTGTTAAATATGGAGTATGTACCATACCAAAAAAAAAAAAAAAAAGGTTATAGACTCTGGTTTCATGGCTTTTGGCCCTTGGAAGAGCTGCTGATTCACAGCGTTCTGTTTCGGCATCGTGCTTTCTGCTTTCTGTTAATTCTGAGAAATGTTAGAAGAGCTACCAAAAACTTATCCTTGTATTTATCACAAGGCTGTCACTGATAAGATTAATAAAATCATCGCGATATCACTGCCTCACAGGGAGTTACTATCGTCCCCATTTTGCAAGTGAGAAAAAAGCAATTCAGAGAAATTATCCAAGGTCACACACCTGTAGCAACTGGTGGAGCCAGGATTTGAATCCATAGCTTGTTCACACTAAAGTCAGCTGAATTCTTTCCACTGCACCACGCAGACTGTTTAATATACCCTCCACACAGATCCCCAATATGTATTTGCTGAATGTAATTAATGGTTGATTTATGTACAAAGGCCATTCTCATAACGGAAACAAAGGCACTGAAGTATGCTGAAATTAGTCCCTCACAGGTATGGGCCCCACGATAGTTAACACCAGCTGATTAACATGCCAGGTACTATTCTAGACAAACTTTATCTCATTCAATCCTGCTACAACCTCAAAGGTAAGTAGTATTAAACATCTCCACTCTATAGATGAGATTCTGAGGTACGAGGTTAAGTAAGTGGCCAAAGAGAATACAGCTAGTAAATGGTGGGATTAGAGATTTGCATTCAGATGGTCTGGCTCTACTTCTAAAACACCATGTTATCCTACCCTTCGTTAGAACTGTAAAACTTAAAAAAGGACTTTATCAGTTTATATTGCCCCCAATTTCTTGTTCTACGGAAGAAAAAATTGAGAACAAGAAAAATGAAATAGCACGCCTTACCTTCAGTCTCTCGGCTATTTTTGGCAGAGCTGGCTAGAAACCAACCATCCTAAAATCATGTGGATCTATCTTGTAGTCTTCTTTAACGTTTATTTATTATTGAGAGACAGAGAGACACAGAGCATGAGCAGGGGAGGGACAGAGAGAGAGAGGGAGACACAGAATCCGAAGCAGGCTCCAGGCTCCGAGCTGTCGGCACAGAGCCCGACGCGGGGCTCGAACCCACCGACCGTGGGATCATGACCTGAGCCGAAGTGGGTCGCTTAACCGACTGAGCCACCCAGGCGCCCCTCTTGTACTCTTCTTTAATCTAGCATTTTGGAAAGGAGAGGAAGGACTGTCTTTGTTTTGCCACCACCAGTCAGCACCGCATCCAGCACAGAGACTGATGAATAAATGACCACACATGACAAGTCACATAATGGCGGAGCCAGAACCAGAGTAACCGTACTGAATCACGCTGCCTTCCTTCTCTAATACTAAAGCAAACGCCATAAAATGCAAATCATTCACACCTGAGCTTTTCTTGGCACGTGGATTATATCCATACTTCTGGAAAAACTCCGTTATTTTCATGATATCCATTGAATTTTTTTTCATTAGTACTTTTGTTGCCTTTATGAAACCAATGCTTTCTTGACTTTCCAAACTTGCTTTATCAAGAAGAAGAATGACATCATCCTTTTATGAGGAAAAAAAGTACATTATAATTTTTCTATCAAAAGACTTAGTCTTAAGACTAAAAGACTAAGTCTATTTAAAAATTACCACACAAAGATGATAAATTAATATTGCAGGACCCATACCTTTAGAGTCTGGACTTCAGAAAGAAGGTCATATAAAATTCTCACTGGATAATCTTCAATGTCTTCAATATGAATAGAGAAAGGAAAAAATGCAATAAGGAAAAGGAGGAAAAAGAACAGAAAATATAATTTAGTATCGTTTCTTAGAATTATAAAATCCTTGTAGATATTTATCATTTGTTTCGTATCAATTACAAAGTATTACAGCCTTTGTTTTAAAAGTTATTATCACATCCATACAAAAAACTACAAAAATCGTAAGTATATAGCTTGATGAACTTTCCAAGTGAACATACCTAAATAATTAGCACTCAGATCAAGAAGGAAAGAAGGGAGGGAGGGAGGGGAGAAGGAGGAAATGTAATTCCACCTAGCAATTTTTTTTATAATGAGCACTTTTTGGTTCCTGTTTTTAAAATCTTTGCCAATGACAACACTTACGTTTTCTTCTAAAAGCTTTATTGTTCTGCCTTTTGCATTCAGAGCTACAATCCTCCTGGAATTGATTTTCTTTTTTATATGGCATGAGGTAAGGATCAAGATCCATTCTTATTTTCCATTTCCATTCTTATTTCCAGGTCCAACTGACCTGGCGCCATTTATCGAAAGGACATCCTTCATCCACTGTACTGTCACCTTTCTTACTAATCAGTTGCAATATATAGACTATACATCATGTAAAAGCAGTTTTTTAAAGAATTATATTTCTCTTTCTAAAACATGCCTCCTTTGAAGATCTCCTTTCACCTGTTAAAGCTGACCAATTTTTATTTGGGAAATGCAAGTCAACGTGACAGTGATACTTCATACCTACTAGAAGGGCTATATTCAAAAGACAGGTAATAATAAATGATGAGGATGTGGAGAAAGCGCAACCTTCATTCGTTGCTGGCAGAAATGTACAATGGTGCATCCACTTTAGAAAACAATGTGGCAGCTCTTCAAAAAGTTAAACATAGGTTTACCATCTGGCCCAGCAATTCTAAGTGTATACCAAAGAGACCTGAAAGCATAATGTTCACCGGAAATGTTTACATATATTCATAATATCTAAAAAGTGGAAACAACCCAAATGTTCATCAACTGATGAATAAACACAACGTGGTGTATCCATACATTGGAATATTATTCAGAAATATAACGGAATGAATCATTGATACATGCTGACATGGATGAACCTTGCAACATCAGGCTAAAATAAGTCAGTCACAAAAGCCTACTTTTGTATGATTCCTTTTATATGAAATACCCAGAATATACAAATATATACAGGCAGAAAGCAGATTAGCAGTTGCATAAGGCTAGGGTAGTTGGGGATGGGATCATGGGGAGTGGATATTAACAGTCACAGGGTTTCTTTTGAGGATGATGAAAATCTAAACTTACTGTAATGGTTGCATAACTCTGTGAATACACTAAAACCATTGGACTGTATCCTTTAAGTGCTGAATTTTATATTATGTGAATTATATCTCAATAAAGAAGTTTAAAAAGTCAATCAATTTAATGATTCATAAAAGCTGAAATTTTTTGGTGATCATTTTCTCTATCACATTTCCGTATATATATATATTTTTAATTTTTAAATGTTTTTATTAATTTTTGAGAGAGACAAAGAGCACGAGCAGGGGAGGGGCAGAGAGAGAGAGGGAGACCCAGAATCTGAAGCAGGCTCCAGGCTCTGAGCTGTCAACACAGAGCCGGACCAGGGGCTCGAACCCACAAACTGTGACATCATGACCTGAGCTGAAGTTGGACGCTTAAATGACTGAGCCACCCAGGTGCCCCAATACCATATTTTCTGTAATACATATTGGCCACAAATAGAAAAATCATCCCAACTTTTTCTTATAAAACCAGAAGAAAGAGCAAAATTTGCGTACACAGTTAATATGCTGGTAAGAAGGTAAATTAGCACAAGAACCCAAAGTGGCACCTAGCTGGCTCAGTCTGTACAGCATGAGACTCTTGATCTCTGGGTCATGAATTCAAGCCCCACATTAGCTGTAGAGCTTACATTAAATAATGTAACAAAAAATAATAAAATATTAATAGTGGTGTCTTTGGATGGCTGAGTTACAGAAAATATTTATTTTCCTCTTTCTACTTTTCATTTCTCAAATTTTTTGTCATGTACGTATATTGTTCTTACAGTCAAAATAAACATTTTTAAATGGCTGGAACACTATTCATAATATAACAAAAGTAAAAGGAGTCTGTGTCTACAGAGCACGATGTTTTAAGGCAAATTACATTTATGACATTTATAAAATAATCTCAAAACCTGAGCTACTCTTGCAATATTTTTAAATTTTTATGTTTTATTTTATTTTTTCTTTTTTTGAGAGAGAGAGAGAGAGAGAGAGAGAGAGAGCGAGGGCGAGAGCGAGCATGAGCCGGGAAGAGCAGAGAGAGAGAGACACACACAGAATCCGAAAGAGGGTCCAGGCTCTGAGCTGTCAGCACAGAGCCCGACGCAGGGCCGGAACCCACGAACCGGGCGATCATGACCTGAACTGAAGTCGGACGCTCAACCCACGGGGCCACCCAGGCGCCCCGCAACAATTTTTTTTAAATGTCTAATACAAAGGTTAGTGGTGAAGAGTTCTGCTATATTAATTTTATTTTTAAGCAGTATTGATGGGTGCCTGGCTGGCTCAATCACAAGGTCATGTGACTCTCAATCCCCAGGTCTTGAGTTTGAACCCTGTGCTGGGTGTCGGGATTTCCAAAAAAGAAAAAAAAAAAAAAAAAAAAAAAAAAAAAAAAAAAAAAAGGTACTCACTAGTATTGACGGGTTGCTGGGGAAAATACAGGCATTTACTGCAACTGTGGGCCATTTGGGTGAGACAAAGTCAGTTTACAAGCAAAGAACCGTGCTAAATAACTGCATTTTGTTTAATTACACAGTATTTTTATTAATATCCATTATGTGACTTGAAGTATATCATGTATAAATTAGTGTGCGCATTATGAGCTCAGTCTGCCAACTTAATTTACACTTTTATTCTATGCTGTTTCTCCTCCTAACACAGTGACAGTGCTATTTCAATATTTGCGGAGAGCAAATGTGGTTGGACACAGAACTGAAAACAGCCACAACAACATACTTGAGGGGGCAGAAGAATAAATAATAAAAAGGTGACACCTGCAGCCCCTCGGGGCCCTGCTGACGACAAACGTCGAGCGTTTTGATGGGTGTGCCACCGCCCTTCCATATCTCTTTCGAGGCACCCCTCGCCACTGTAGCTAAGATAACACACTCTCGGCCGAGTGTGTGCGTTCGTACTTGTGAAGGCCCTTCCGACCGCCGTACTCGGGGCGGGCTGCGGGCGCCCGGGCGGGTCGCAGGAGCCGCGAAGGCCCCGACGCCCGACGCCTCACTCACCGCTCTCCTCTCCGTCCAGCGCTCGCTGCAGCCGGGCCGTCTCGCTGTCGAGGGTGATGGCCAGAGACCGTAGCTTCGCGTGGAAGCTTCGGATCAGATCCATGGATAAGGACTGCTCGGCAGGACGCAGGACGCGAGCGGACCCCACCGCTCCGGACCGGCCCGCCACCAGTTTGAATCTCTTGGCGCCGGAAGTGTCCCGCCTCCGCGGGGGGTCGCACGAGCCCTCTCTCGCGAGAGCTGAAGTCTCGCGCGAAGCGGCAAGGAGGTTCCGGGAGGCGGACGCGCTTCCGGGGTCGCGTCCGCTGGCGCGCGGGGGAGATTGTGAACGACGCGGCCGGTGAGTTGTTGACCGTATTTCGTTGCTTCGGGAGTCCCTTTCTTTCCCTAGGGAGTCTAGTTGGGCTCCCTGCTTCTTTGGGGGCACGCTGTGCGTCCTCGGGGGGTGGCGGAGCGGCAGGAGAGCCGGGGTCGCGCGCGTGCGCTGCTGTCACCTGCGGCCGAGGGCGTAGCCAGTTCCGGGTGCGACTTTCCGCGTATCTCCGCAGGTACCATGTTCGTGACCGCCCTCCTCCTCCGCAATCGCATTCCTGGCAGCCAGTGGATCGGGAAGCACCGGCGGCCGCGCGCCGTGTCTTTCCACGCGAAGCAGAACATGATCCGTCGCCTGGAGATAGAGGCGGAGAACCATTACTGGCTGAGCATGCCCTACCTCACCGCGGAGCAGGAGTACGGCCACGCCGCGGGGCGCCGGGCGGCGGCCTTCGAGGCCATCAAGGCGGCCAGCGTGTCCAAGTTCCCCCCCCACAGATTTGTGGTAGACCAGCTCGACCATCTCAATGTCACCAAGAAGTGGTCCTAACCCAGCGCCACCGCCTTTCAGCTGGACGGATCGCGGGGCTGCCATCTCTGTGACCCGATTCTGGAACTGAAAAGCTAACCTCGAGAGAGAAAATGAACCTTTGGACCGGAGTCTTAATGGACAGCAAAGAGGAACGTAGTGGTCTGCATGTAGAATATCTGGGGCTCCAAATTCTTTAATACTTGAGAGTCTGATCTCTGTCGCATTGTTTCCTTTTTCTTTATCCTCATAGGAAGATACAGGAGATTTCCTGGGTCACAGAGGATATGAAATGTATTTTGGATGGAAGCTTCAAAAAACAAAACAAAACTATGAGCTATGGTTTGGAATCTGTGCCTCAGTATGACGATAGTTGATGGGGGCTTTATAAAATGTAAATTAGTTTGCTTACCTTCTGTGGAAACATCGCCTAAACATAAATGAAAAAGTGAAATAAATGAAAATCTGAGAAAGTTCAGTTGAACATACTCCTAAAAACAGCGTTTTCTTCTGGGATGCTGCTGAAAGTAGACATTTAAAATTTTTTTTTTTAATGTTTATTTATTTTTGAGAGACTGAGTGTGAGCAGGGAAGGGGCAGAGAGAAGGGGAGACAGAATCCGAAGCAGGTGCCAGGTTCTGAGCTGTCGGCATAGAGCCCGACAGGGGGCTTGAACTCACGAGATCATGACCTGAGTCAAAGTCAGTCGCTTAACTGGTGGAGCCACTCAAGGCACCCCTGAAAGTAGACGTTTAGATAAAGTAAAAGGTATTCATCACAACTGCTACGTGTGTTGTATTTTAACAACCTGTTTCTGGGATATAATTGACATTACAGGCCACCAGTTGAAGATGTTTGTCTTTTCGAATTCCCTTTTTCAGTGTATAATACTGTATTCTACTGTATAATACCCTTTACATGTATTATCAAATCGTATGATATACGATATTACGAATCGTATGCTATAAAGGGCTTGACTGTTGTATACCCTGTATATTTTACATGTGACAAAAACTCGTCCAAAATCCGTTCCCAGTAATGAATGTGACTTGGGTTTCAATTTCTGTATAATCTAGATATCTCAACTGCTGTCTTTATATTTGACATTTTCAAAATATGGAAGAAAAAGAATTCAGTCCCATTACCCAGAGATGAAATAATCATCTTTTATATATATTTTTCTTGTAGTCTTTATATGCTTTTTGAACATATACTGAATCTATAGGGGTAAATAGAATCTTGAGTTAAAAACAAACATTTAAAGGTTATGATGCATATTGCCAATGGCTTTCCAGAAAAATTGTAAAACAGCAAGACCAATGTCTGAGTGTGAATCTCATTTGCCAGCGTTGACTGTTTTCTTCATTAATGAATGATTCATGGTTCACCTTTAATTATCTGCCGTTGGGATGTGTAGGCTGTGGTGCAGACATTATTATTACTTTTTTGATTCGTTGCACCTAAAAAATGCCTGCCACGTGATAGTTGAATATTTAACCAAGCTGAACTCTGTTATTGATAGGTCATATTCTGTGGTGTATACTTATTGAATGCTTTTTATAGCTCACAAAAATGTCTCTGGTTCCTATGAGCAAGTTAATATCTGTGACCATTTCTTTTCATTCCTGGAAATGGTGACAGCCGATGCTGTTTAGGAGAAAGGTGAAGGAAGGGGGCTCAGGGGACCTTAGAACTGTAACTATTTCACATAAAATCGTTAACTAAGCGCCTGGGCAGTTAAGTGTCTGGCTCTTGATTTCAGCTCAGGTCGTGATCTAACGGTTCCTGAGATTGAGCCCCACATCAGGCTTTGTGCTGAACAGCACAGAGCCTGCTTGGGATTCTCTCTCTCTCCCTCTCTCTTTCTGCCCCTTTCCCTCTCGCAGACACTCTGTCTCTCAAAAGAAAAAAAAAATGTACCTACTTCTGTTGCTTCGATCTCTGTGTAACTCAGAAACTTTGGAGTTTGAAAAAGGAATGGTTAAGGTGAATCTCAGAGAAGGAAAAAGATGCTAGAATCTTGGGTCTGAAGAAATAGAAGGCAGTTCATGAGGAGAGATTTTTATGTATAATCATTGCAGTTGTAAAACAGTCTCGTGAAGTAGTCGTCTCCACTGTACAGGTTAGAAACTGAAGCTCAAATGTCAGCAACACTGTCACGTTCACCTCGCTAACAAACGGTCAAACTAGAATTCAGGACTAGGTTTATCTAAAGATCATATGCATTTTAATATAGTACATTAACCGCTGTAAATACAAGGTCACAGCTGTGTTTTAATCACTTCTCGGCCAAAGCAATGCTGTTGAAACATTTGATTTTTTTCCCCGCGAGTCTACAACGGTTAAAACCATAGCCATCCTAGAGTTCATCTTTTCTTAACAACAGAGCTTATTGCCCTCAGCTGATTATAGTTACATGCCTAATTGAGTAGATCTGTGCCAGCCTGTGCCTTCTGAACAGTCGCTGGCTTGGATCTGTAATAGAGCTCCTAGGGCTCTGTGTCATCCGGTTGTTCACCTTGCGAATATTAACCTCAAGGAGCTCACTGTCTCACCGGATGAAACGCACCGCATAAGTAATACGGCGTGATGACTGACTTCATGGACACAAGGTGTAATGAGTCCAGCGAAAGGGCCATTTATCAACCTTCCCTGAACAGTCAGGAAAAACTTGAGACGATCTTCGAACGGATTCTTAATTTGCCTGGCAAGCGTGTGGCAGGAAGTAGAGGCAAAAGTAACAGTCTAATGATTAGTCATAGAATTGCCAGTGGTTGCAATGTAGGCTACTTGTGAGTGGGGGAGGAGAAGTGACCGACAGGCTAAGGATGTAAGCAGGACCAGAATATGAAAGTTCCTGTATGACACTTTAAGAAGTTTGGCTTTTATCCTGTAAGTAATGGGGAGCCATCAAAAATGCTTAATTCGTTAAATAATGGAGAGCATTGTGGACAATGGGTTAGTGGAAGAAATGACCAGGAATAGAAAAACCTGGTAGCTATTAAAATAATCCAGCTAAGCACTGAATTTGGATGGCGGAGGTGGAAAGTGGTTAAAAGAATTAACAAGTCTGCGAACATTTGTATTACTCCTAATACCTTGGATCCCTATATGGAGGGTAGTTTATAATTTAATTAGGGTAATTAAAATTTGTTTTAATGTTGGGGCACCTGGGTGGCTCAGTCAGTTAAGTGTCCGACTTTGGCTCAGGTCATGATCTCACCGTCTGTGGGTTTGAGCCCCGCGTTGGGCTCTGTGCTGACAGCCCAGAGCCTAGAGCCTGCTTCGGGTTCTGTGTCTCCCTCTCTCTCTGCCCCTCCACTGCTTGCACTCTATCTCTCTCGAAAATAAACCTTTTCTTAAAAATAATAATTAGAAAAAGTCTGAAAAAATTGTACAATACCAGTACAGTGAAAACTATAAAGTGTTTGAGGAAAGTCAAAGAAATCCTAAAGAAATGGAGATATTCTGTGCACGTTAGTCAGAAGAGTCATAAGGTGACTATGGCAATTTTACCAAAAGTAATCTATAGTTTCAGTGTAATCCCATTTTATGTCCCAATAGGTTTTTTTCTTATTTTGTAGAAATTGACTAGCTAATTCTAAAATTCATGAAAATTCAGAGGACCTAGAATAGCAAAAACAATTTTGAAATACAGAAAGTTGGAGGATTTAATACTACCTGATTTCAAGACTTAATGTAGAGCTTCAGTAATTAAGAGAGTGTGGTGTTGACATAAAGACAGACAAATAAAATGGAAAGTTCATAAATAGGCCACACGTATGTAATTTATTAATTTTTAACAGATACAGGAAATGCAGTGAAGAAAGGATAATCTTTTCTAAAACCTGGTGCTGGAACAAATGAGTATTCATATGCAAAAGATGACCTCAGTCTGTGTCTAATGCTATATACAAAAATTACTTCAGGGGCACCTGGCTGGCTCCGTCGGTTAAGCATCTGACTTCGGCTCAGGTCGTGATCTCACCATTTGTGAGTTCGAGCCCCACGATGGACTCCGTGCTGACAGCTCAGAGCCTGGGGCCTGCTTCAGATTATGTGTCTCCTTCTCTCTCTGCCCCCTCCCCCCCTTTGTTCTCTCTCTCTTTCTCTCAAAAGTAAATCAAAACATTAAAAAAAATTTTTTTTTTTAATTTTTTTTTTCAACGTTTATTTATTTTTGGGACAGAGAGAGACAGCATGAACGGGGGAGGGGCAGAGAGAGAGGGAGACACAGAATCGGAAACAGGCTCCAGGCTCTGAGCCATCAGCCCAGAGCCCGACGCGGGGCTCGAACTCACGGACCGCGAGATCGTGACCTGGCTGAAGTCGGACGCTTAACCGACTGCGCCACCCAGGCGCCCCAAAACATTAAAAAAAAATTTTAAGGGATACCTGGGTGGCTCAGTTCGTTGAGCGTCCGACTTCGACTCAGGTCATGATCTCATGGCTAGTGAGTTCAAGCCCCGTGTCGGGCTCTGTGCTGACAGCTCAGAGCCTGGAGCCTGCTTCAGACTCTGGGTCTCCTCTCTCTCTCTCTCTCTCTCTTTCTCTCTCTCTGCCCCTCCCCTGCTCATGCTGTCTGTCTCAAAAACAAACACTAAAAAAATTTTTTTTTAATTAAAAAAAAAATTACCTCAAAACGGATCATGGATTAAATCTAAAACCTAAAACTTGTATAAAACTTCCCATAGGAAACATAGGGGGAAACTCTTTGTGACCTTGGGTTAGGCAAAGATTTCTTAAAAATGTATGAAGTCATGCTTTGTAAAACCCCAATCTGATGAATCAGAATTCATCAAAATGAAGAAATTCTGTTCTTTGAAAGACATTCTGCTAAAAGAATGAAAAAAAAAAAAAAAAGCCAAAGACTGGAAGAAGAATACCTGATAAAGGACTCATATCCAGAATATATAAATCATTCTTAAAATTCAGTAACAGGAAAATAATTTTTTTGAATGGACAAAATATTTGGACAGATGCATCAAAGAAAACAAATGGGCTGCAAAAAAACGCATGAGTAAATGCTCAGTATTATTAGTCATTAGGGAAATGCAAATTAAAACCACCATGAGATACCACTACATATCCATTAGAATGTATAAAATTTAAAAGACTGACAATACCAAGTGTCATCAAGGATACAGAGTACCTAGAACACATATACTGATAAGAATATAAAATGGTGCAACCACTTTGGAAACAGCTTGGAAATTCCTTTAAAAGTTAAACATAACAATTATCATATGACTCAGCCACTCTACTGCTGGGTACTTACTTAAGATTAATGAAAGCATGTGTCCATAGAAAGACCTAAATGTTCATATCAACCTTTAATAAAAAAGTAGAAACAAGTCACTTTCATCTGATGAATGGATAAACATTTGTTGTACATCCTTGTACAAATGTACACGAATGATCTGATAAACACAATCAGATCTGAGTGAATCTCAAAATAATTATGCTGATTGAGAAAAGCCCCACGACCCCATAAAATACATTCCATTTGTATGAAATTCTAGAAAATGCAAGCTAAGCCATAGTGATGGACCAGTGGCTGCCTGTGTTTAGAGATGGGTAGGCAGGGAGGGGCAGGAGGAAGGGACTGCAAACTGGCATAAGGAACTTTTGGGGTGGTGGATTATTTTATTATCTTGATTGTGGTGATGATTTTCATAGCTGTATAGATGTAAAATCTTATCAAAATGCACATTTTATGTATGTGCATTTCATTCTATGCTAATTATTCCTTAACAAACTTGTTTTAAAAGTTGTCGAATATTTCCCAAAGTGATTTAAAAGCAGTTTACGTTCCTACCAGCAATGTATGAGAGTATTGTTAATTTGTACTTCTCTGATGACTAACAAAAGTTCAGTATATTTTAACATACATCTTGGCTGTGCAGCTTCTTTTCTGAAGTAACTATTCAAGTCTTTTGCATATGTTTCCATTTTTATTCATGAATTATAGTTGTGTCTGGATACAAGTCCTTTGTCAGAAATTGTTTTGTGACTATTTCTTCACAGTCCGAGCCTTGTCAAATTCATTTTCTTAACAGTTTTTGGTTAGAATTTGTCAATTTTCACATCTCCAAAGGCAAGGGAATTAAAAACAAAAATGAACTATTGGGACTTCATCAAGATAAAAAGCTTCTGCACTGCAAAGGAAATAATCAACAAAACTAAAAGGCAACTGACGGAATGGGAAAAGATATTTGCAAATGACATATCGGATAAAGGGCTAGTATCCAAAATCCATAAAGAACTCACCAAACTCCACACCCGAAAAACAAATAACCAGTGAAGAAATGGGCAGAAGACAAGAATAGACACTTTTCCAAAGAAGACATCCAGATGGCCAACTGACACATGAAATGATGCTCAACATCACTCCTCATCAGGGAAATACAAATCAAAGCCACACCGAGATACCACCTCACACCAGTCAGAGTGGCTAAAATGAACGAATCAGGAGACTACAGATGCTGGCGAGGATGTGGAGGAACGGGAACCCTCCTGCACTGTTGGTGGGAATGCAAAGTGGTGCAGCCGCTCTGGAAAACAATGTGGAGGTTCTTCAAAAAATTGAAAATACAACTACCCTATGACCCAGCAATAGCACTGCTAGGAATTCACCCAAGGGATATAGGAGTGCTGATGCATAGGGACACTTGTACCCCAATGTTTATAGAAGCACTTTCAACAATAGCCAAATTATGGAAAGAGCTTAAATGTCCATCAACTGATGAATGGATAAAGAAGATGTGGTTTGTTATTTTTTAAATTATTTTTATTATTTTTATTGTTTTTAAGATGTGGTTTATACATACAATGGAATACTACTTGGCAATGAGAATGAAATCATATCACTTGCAGCAACGTGGATGGAACTGGAGGGTATTATGCTAAGTGAAATAAGTCAGAGAAAGAGACCATATGTTTTCACTCATATGTAGATCTTGAGAAACTTAACAGAAGACCATGGGTGAGGGGAAGGGGAAAAAAAAAGTTACAAACAGGGAGCACCTGGGGGGCTCAGTCAGTTAAGCGTCCGGCTTCAGCTGAGGGCCTGATCTCGCGGTTCGTGGGTTCAAGTCCCGCATCCAGCTCTGTGCTGACAGCTCAGAGCCTGGAGCCTGCTTCAGATTCTGTGTCTCCCTCTCTCTCTACCCCTCCCCTGCTCATGCTTGGTGTCTTTCTGTCTCAAAAATAAACATTAAAAAAATTGAAAATAAAAGTTACAGAGAGGGAGGGAGGCAAAACATAAGAGACTCTTAAATATAGAGAACAAACTAAGGGTGGATGGAGGATTAGGGGAGAGGGGAAAGTGGGTGATGGGCATTGAGGAGGGCGCCTGTTGGGATGAGCACTGGGTGTCATATGGAAACCAATTTGACAATAAAGTATATTTAAAAAAAAGAATTTGTCAATTTCAACAGTCTTATCAATTTTTTGTTGTTGTTGTAATTACTTTGGTTGTTTCTTGTGGGGCTTGAACTCATGACCCCCGGATCAAGAATCACATGTTCTACTGACTGAGCCAGCCAGGCACCTCTTGTATTCTGAGAAATCTTTACCTGTGGCCAAATAATGACGATTTTGTTTTTTCCTCTAAAAGCTTTAGTTTTTCCTTGAATATTTAACTCAGTGCTCTCTCTCTCCTGTTGCTTGGTGTGTGGTATCCGGTAGGAATCAAAGTTCACTTTTGTTTTGTTCCCTCTGTTGGGTCAGTATTGTCTGTTCAAAAATACCCCCCTGCCTTAAATTCGTACTGCATCTCTGTTGAAAATAAATCGACTATATGAGCGCGGGTGTATTTCTGGACTCCGTTCTGTTCCATCCATTTGTTTTGTAGCTGGGCCTACGTCACACTGTCTCCATTATTTTTACTTCAGGGTAAATTTTGAAATGTAACTTCTGCAGCTTTGGTCTTCTTTTTCAAAGTTGTTTTGGTTCCTCTAGGTCCTTTATGTTTCCACAGACATTTTACAATCAGCTATTCAGTTTCCTAAAAATACGAAAAGCCTGCTGCGATCCCAGTTGGCGTTGTATTGAATCTGTAAGTACATCTAGGGGAGAACTGACATGTTGAAAATATTGAGTCTTCCACTCCCCCAATGTGTTAACTCTTCATTTATTTAATCTTGTCTCAGCAATGTTTTGCAGTTTTCAGTGTAGAAAACTTTTGTTTTCCTTTAACTATTTTGTGCCTTTGATACTAGTGTATAGGAATACAATTCATGGTTTCTATTGACCTTGTATCCCGAGCCCTTGCTAATCTTATCATAGCAATTTTTTTCATTGTTACTGATTCCTTGGAATATTCTAAGGAATTGTCATCCACAAATAGGGAGAGGTTTACTTATTTTCTGTTGTTTTTCATTTTTCTTCTTGCCTTACCAAATAGGATAGGACCTCCAGAAAGGGATAGGAACCTCCAGTATTACCGTAAATAGAAGTGATAAGAGTGGACATTTTTCCTTGTTCCTTATATTCCGGGTTTCCTGAGCATTTTACCATTAATAATACTGAAGTTTGTAAAATGCTTTTCCTGCATCCACTGATATGATCATTTGGTTTTTCTGTATTATTCAGGTAATACGTTAGATTGTATTAGTTGACTTTTTATTCTTTTTAAAAAAAGTTTGAGAGAGAGAGAGAGAGAGCACGAGCTGGGGAGGGGCAGAGAGAGAGGGAGAGAGAGGATCCCAAGCAGGCTGCACGCTGTCAGTGCGGAGCCCGATGTGGGGCTGGACGTAACCAACTGTGAGATTGTGACCTGAAATCAAAAGCCAGCCACTTCACTGACTGAGCCACCCAGGTGCCCCTATGTTAGTTGATTTTAAGATGTTTAACCGATCTTGTATTTCTGAGATAAAACCTGCTTGGTCATGATATATTATTTTTATTTATTGCTGGATTTGCTTTGTTTGGCTAAGGATTATTTTGCCTATGTTTACGTGGGAACTTAATTTTTTGTAATGCCTTTGTTAGTTTTGACATTAGGGTTATGCTGTACCTAAAATAAGTTGGAAACTTTCCTCCTTTATCTCCTGAAAGACTTACGTAACATTGGTATTATTACTTCCTTAGATATTTGATAGACCTTGCCAATGAAACAATCTGACTTTGGTGTTTTCTTTGTGGCGAAGTTTTGCTTTGTTTTGTGTTTTCCATTTTATTATTCACCATGACTCATTCACTGTAGTGAAACATCTATTCACTGCTTTCCAGCATTCCCTTTTTTTCTGCTAATAATTCTCTGATTTTCCTCCAGGGAATTATCCCTCCTTTTTCAGCCTTTTGCCCCAGCTGGAACTCTTGATCCATCTCAAACTCAGCCAGTGAGCACATCGCATACCTATGGTTGCAACTGGTGCAGGAACGGTTATGTGATCCACCGAGGGTCCGTGGGGCACAACGATGCTCTTCCTTGGAATGCTGGGATTCAGACACTTCACATTCCTATTGAATATGAACCTTCAAAGGTTAGTAGCTATGGCTGCTGTAGTCACATGGAAAATGGATCAGTCAAACTCTGAAGAAACAGATCCAGGTCGTTGCTGCTTCCTTCTTTTATTTTTCTTTCTTCTTTGTCTTTCTTCTTTCTTTGTTTTCTTTCCTTTTTCTCTTCTTTCTTCTTTTTCTTCTCTTTCTTTTCTTTCTTCTTTCTCTCTTTTCTTTCTTCTCTTTCTCTCTTTTCTTTCTTCTTTCTTTCTTTCTCTTTTCTTTCTGATGTTGCAAGTATCCTTATCATTTTTTGTTGTTGTTGTTTAGACATTATCTAGGGATAAGTCTGCTGGCAATGAATTCATTTACTTTTTTAAAATTGAAACATAGTTGACACACAGTGTTACGTTAGTTTCAGGTGTACAACACCGTGATTCAATGTCTAGGCTCTATCTTACGCCATGCACCATTGCACCAAAAGTGTAACTACCATCTGTAACCACAAATTCACTTAGTTTTCATTTGAGAAAGTCTTGATTTACATTTATTCTGGAATAACATTATCATCAGATATGGGATTCCGCCTTGATAATTCCTTTCTTTCAGCACTTGAAAAACGCGTCGCTTCCTTCTTGCCTCGTATTTTCAGATGAGAAATCCAAATCCACTGCCATTCTTCTTGTTTTTCCCTACAGGTAAGGTGTCATTTCTCTCACTGCTTCCTAGAATCGTTTCCCTTGTCTTTTAGTTTTCAGAAGTGATTACGATGGGTGTTGGCTTGGGTATCTTTGTATTGTTTGAGAGTCACTCAACTTCTTAAATCTGTAGGTTTCTGTATTTTGTCGAATGTTGGAATGTTGGAATTTTTTTTTGTTCTAGTCCCACAGGTCCTTGAGGCTCTGTTCTCCCCTCCTCGAGGGGAGTTCCTTTCTGTTGTTTGGATTGGGTAATTTCATTATTCTATTTTCAACTTCACTCTTTCTTCTGTTCCCTCCATTCTACCTACTGTTGAGCCCATCCATTATATCTTCTATTTTGGTTATTGTATTTTTCAGTTCTAGAACTTCCATTTTTCTTCTTCATAGCTTCTATTTCCTTGCTGAGACTATTTTTCATTTTGCTTCAAGCATGTTTATAATTGCTCACTGGAACATTTTTATGATGGCTGTTTTAAAATTCTTGTCAGATAATTCTAACATCTGTGCCAGTGCCTATTGTATTGCCTCTGAAGTTGAGGTTTTTCTGGTTCTTGGTATGATTGATTTTGTATTGTATCTTGGACATCTTAGGTACGATGGGACCTCGGGTCTTCTTAGATCTTCTGTTTTAGCAGGTCTCCTCTGACACTACCCACCCTGCCCGCAAGGAAATAGGTAAGGTCTCATTTCTGCCAAATGGGTGTGAAAGTCCAGGTTTTCCCTTTGACACTCCACTGGGGACAAGGGGTACCTCCTTATTGTCAGGCAGAGGTGGTATTTTGGGATCCTCACTAGGCTTTCACCAACCACACCTCTGGTCGTTGAAGCCTCATTATTACCCCCCACCCCACCCCATGTAGTCTCTAATGTCACTGTGGGAGGGATGAGGTTTCATTATTATTAGATGGTGGTGAAAGTTCCAGCTTCCCTCCTGGTTTTCTCCGATACGACCCCAGCAGGATGGGGTGGGAGGGGACCTCATTACAGCTGAATGAGAGTAGATAGAACTCTAGGCTCCTCACTGGGCTTTGCCGGTAGGGTAAGGCTAGGGCTGCATTTTGGTGGTTGTGTGTATGTAAGTGTGCTGTTTGACTCAGTAAAGTAGTTACTGTCTAAATGTTTTGTCTTGATAGGTGTTCCTTTCTCGGTCTTTTGCCTGCAGAATAGGCTGCTCCCATTGGTGTTCCACACTGCCAGCTTCTCCAACACCCAATATTAGATATATGTGGCAAAAAAGAAATGTTTCTTGGGTCCTGAGGTTCCTAAATGGTCTCTCTCTCCACTTTTTTGACCCTTATGTTTTTTATGTAATATCCAGAAATTTTTGTTGTACTTAGTGGGAGTCATCGGGGGAATTATTCAATCTTGTTCTAGAGCTGGAAGTCCTGGAGAAATTTTGGATTACAAACTCACTGTCTTTGCCACTCAGATTTCCTTTCATCTTATCAGTTTTGGTAAGCTGTGTTTCTTTAGGGATGTTTTATCTAAGTTATCAAATTCATTGGCATAACGTTTGTAACATTCCCTTTCTATTCTCTTGATGTCAGTAGGATCTGTAGTAACTTCTTCATTACTGATACTAGTGATTTATGTATTGATCGAGACTTTGCTAATAACTTTAGTAATGCTTCCAGAGAACTTTTGGTTCTGTTAGTTTTTGTGCTATTTTTCATATTCTACATCATTATTCTCTGGTCTTATTTTTACCTTCTTTTCATTTGAGCTTCATTTGCTTTTCTTCTTCTGGCCTTTTAATTTAGATCGATTTTGAAGGTTCTTAAAAATACAAGCATTTAAATATTTAATTTTCCCCATATGCACTTCATTAGCTGCACAAGACAGGTTTTGAAATTTGTATTTTCATTGTCATTCAGTTCCAAGTATTTACTAATTTCCTTTCTGATTTTTTTGACCCATTGATAGATTTTTTAAAAAATGTTTAATTTTGAGAGAGAGAGTGAGCGAGCGAGAGAGCACGAGTAGGGGAGGGTCAGAGAGAGAGGGAGAGAAAATCCCTCGGTCTCTGCACTATCGGCACAGAGCCCAATGCGGGGCTCGATCCCATGAACCATGAGATCATGACCTGAGCCAAAATCAAGAGCTGGATGCTTGACTGACTGAGCCACCCAGGTGCCCTGACCCATCGATAGATTTATATGCTGCGAAAGGACAAATCCTTCCGGAATTTTTCAGTGTTCCTACGAAGTCTTAACCCCCTGAGCTGTAAAATTGATTTTAAGGTGCTTACTTTTAACTCCCCTAGAAATAATAGATTTTCATATATCACTTTGCAGCCATTTGCCCCTGAAAGATAGAACTAATGGTTACCATCCAAAAGATAAGAGAATAATCTCTTTGGGAGCCAAATGGTTACGTTCCAGAGTAGAGACCTAGGCTAATGGCCAGGGTGACTGAATGAATAACCCAGACCTCAGGAGTGATTTTGAACATTATCTTCCTTTTAGTCTCCCCTCCAGGGAAATAGAGTTACATTTCAAAGGGTAAGGACCCAGGATCCTTCCTCCTCTCATTGGACAGAAATTCTCTAAGGGCAGAAATTCGTATTTTCAGGATTCCTCTCTGACAGTGTAATCGCCCCGCCACATTTGCAGGTATACGCAGTCTGGGTTCATCGTCTGCACAGTGCTAGGCATGCGGGGACTAATAATACTGCAATGTTATTCTGGCTGTTCTTAATGTGAATTAGACTGACCTCTGACCAAGGGGACTGGTGTTTCTGCTGTATCTATGTAAATACGTAAGAAAGGTAACATCGCAGATCCTTCACTTAATCAGTGTGTCTTTTAATTTCCAATAATTTAAGCTCTTCTAGATGTCTTACTGCTAGTAATTTAACGTTATGCTGTCACGGTAATAAGACATTGAAAACGATTTCAGCCTTTTAAAAGTTATTGAAATTTTTTTTATGGCTCAGCATGTGGTCTTAGTGAACATCCCACGAGTTCATGAGTGCATTCTAAGGTTAATGGGGGAGGTGTTCTGAAATGTCAGTTACGTCAAGGTGGGTAATAGTGTCATTCAAGTCTCTTTATATTCTTACTTTATATCCTGACTTTCGGTATAGCCATTTTATCAATTATAAAGAAAGGGGTTTAGAATATCCTATGACTCCAGGTTTGTCTGTTTCTCTCTTTAGTTGTTTTCATGTATTTGAAGCTTTGTAATTAGGCACATAAAAATTTGCAAGCATTATGCCTTCCTAAAGTCTTGATCTGTTTTTTTTTAAATTTTTAATGTTTATTTTTGAGAGAGAGAGACAGAGAGTGTGAGCAGGGTAGAGGCAGAGAGAGAGGAAGACACAGAATCCAAAGCAGGCTCCAGGCTCTGAGCTGTCAGTACAGAGCCCGACACGGGGCTTGAACCCACGAACTGCGAGATCATGACCTGAGCCACAGTTGGATGCTTAACCGACCAAGCCACCCAGGCACCCCTAAAGCCTTGATCTTTTATCACTATGAAAGTATATTTTATCTGATGACTAATGTTTGCATGATGTATATTTTTTCATCCTTTTACTTTCAAGTTATCTTTGTGTTTAAAATACATTTCTTAGAGATAGCATATAGTCATAGAATAGGGTCTTGTGTTTTTTTTTTTAATCCAATATGACAATTACTGTCTTTGTAGTATTTAGTGTATACTTACATTTAAGTATACATTTAAGCATTCATTTAAGTATAACTTACACTTAAGTTATGAGTAAAGTCTGCCATTTTGCTATTTGTTTTCAATTAGTCTCATTTGTTTTTGTGTGTGTGTGTCTCAGTTCCCCTCTTGACTTCTTTTGGGCTAACATTTCTTATTATTCCATTTTGACTCCTTTGTTCACTTTTTGACTATACCTCTCTGCAGTATTTTTTAGCGGTTTCTCCAGGAATTATGAAATACCTCTTTAACTTATCAGTCTATTTAGAGTTAATATTGTACTATTTTCACTACAATTGCATAGTTCCATTCACCAACCCATCTTTTGTGCTTTTACTATGTTACAAATCTCACAATATAGCACTATACTTTGTTTTAAATAAGCACCTCTTAGAAATTTTTAAGTTTAGTTTATTCTGAAAGAGAGAGAGAATGCAAGTGAGGCAGGGGCAGAGAGAGAAGGAGAGAATCCCAAGCAGGCTCACACCATCAGCACAGAGCCCCAAGCAGGGCTCGAACTCATGAACTGCGAGATCATGACCCGAGCCAAAACCAAGAACTGGATGTTTACCCAACTAAGCCCCCCGGGCGCTCCTAAACAAGCACATCTTTTAGAGAAGATAATAAAATATAATTTTACAAACTTATCTATACACTTACCATTACTGTAATCGTTTCCTATCTATAGATCTGATGCACAAAATTTGTATTTCCTATCTAGATATCTCTTCTAAGCTCCAGATTAAAATATCCCATTATTTCACATCTTTACCGAGATGTTATCTCCAAATTAAAATGTTCAAAACCAGGGGCGCCTGAGTGGCTCAGCTGGTTAAGCGTCCAACTCTTGATTTCGGCCCAGGCCATGATCTCACAGTTCAAGGGATCGAGCACCGCACTGGGCTCTGTCTACACTGTCAGTGCAGATTGGGATTCTGCTTGGGATTCTCCTCTCTGTCCCTCCCCGGCTCACGTGCGTGCGCTCTCTCTCTCTTTCAAAATAAATAAACATTAAAAAAAAATAAAATGTTCAAAAATGTTCAAAACCAAACTATTCACCCCAAAGAATCTTTTCTCATTAACCTATTATGGAAATTCACATTTTCTCATACCAGAAGCCAGAAACTCCAAGGCAAGGATTCCTCATATTATTATTCTTACTTATTTGCTGCCCTTTTTCTTTTAAAAAGTTGTTGTTAAAAATGGAAAACTTTCCGTTCCATCCATTTTTGTTCCTTCCACATACCTTAACTTGAACATGAGTAATTTGCCCACTGAGTGATCTATATGAGCAGCACAATAAAGACCATATGTATTATTTCACACTGACTTTATTTCTAGCCACAATTCTAAATCACTCTTATACTATGTTCAATAAATTATCCCTAACTGAAACCAAGAGAGTCATTTGTGGTGTCAGCGCAAATCCCACAAGCTTTGTGACATACGTGGGTGGGGGCGCCCGGGTGGCTCAGTCGGTTAAGCGTCCCTCCAACTTCGGCTCAGGTCATGATCTCGGGGTTCGTGGGTTCAAGCACCACGTCGGGCTCTGTGCTGACAGCTCACAGCCTGGAGCCTGCTTTCCGATTCTGTGTCTCCCCCTCTCTCTGTCGCTCCCATGCTCTGTCTCTCTGTCTCTTGATAATAAATAAAAAAAACATTTAAAAGAATTAAAAAAAAAAAAAAAAAAGCTTCATGACACACGAGTCTGATTGCAGCCGGGGAGCTTTATCTCTACAGTCAAGGATGGTTTTGTTGACTGTACTCTTTGTTTATGCTGACAACTTCTGTTTGTTGAAATTTCCAAGAAGCAGATGTTACTTTGTATTTATTTTGATGCCACAGGAATTTCACTGAGCTGATTCCTATGATGACTGAAAAATTCATGTAGTATATAACATACGAAGCAAAACATGAACGATCCCTTCACGGCCACCCTACTTACTCCTCCCCCTTTTCCAACTGTCTTGGTGCTTCCTTCCAATCTCCTTCAATGCTTTTATGTATGTTTTTCTCCTCAAGTTTAAAAGTAATATGTGCCCATCACAGAGAACTAAAAAATAATTCGATAACAGAACAAACTCGCTTATAATCACAAAATCAGAGCCCAGTACCCAGGCACACACACTTTGTCGATGACTGGGGGTCATACACATGGTTTTGCGTCTTACATTTTCATGTATTGTGAATAATGTCCTGTGTCAGAGTCCGAAAGCATTGGTAGTTTTATCAATATGAGTTAACACCTCCAACTCAGACCATAAGGAAAGGCAGTTTAGTCTTTGCTAGGAGAAAAATATGTTTCATCTTAGAAGCAGGAAAGAACATCAGGCCTCTGTAAATACTGCAATTAGAAGGGCCCCTTTTCTCTTAATAATCAGTGTAAAATACAGCACTAAGCAACAAAGCACAGAATATATAACTGAATGCTTCTAAGACTAATCATTATTTGATCTATATACTACTAGAGTATTAGCAAGAAAGCATGTTTTCCATTTAATTGCTTAACAATGTATCTATATAGTTACATAAAATGCTGATTGACATCCATTGATCTGCAGCTATAATCTAAATATAAACACATCTGTAGAACCCTAACCTTGTACTGCCTTTTCTCTCACTCACAAACCAATGACTAAGTACTGAATGGATACTTCTCAAAGGTGGTTTGGGGCCCCGGGTGGCTCAGTCCATTGAGTGTCCGACTTTGGCTCAGGTCATGATCCCATGGTTCGGGGGTTCGAGTCCCGTGTAGGGCTCTGCACTGACAGGTCTGAGCCTGCTTTGGATTCTGTCTCCCTCTCTCTCTCTCTTTCTCTGCCCCCCTCCAAAATAAATAAATAAACATTAAAAAAAAAGGTGGTTTAACAATTCCACCTATAAAATATGTCTCCAATTCTACATAAAACTAAACAAAGATATTTTAAAAATTTTATTCCACTCGGTGTTTCAAAACAAGAAATGTAATTTCACCCACTTCAAAGGCATGTTAAAGAAAACACACATATGTGGGCCTTCTGGCTCACAGGAGGCCAAGGAGCAATTCTCTTCAGTCCTCCTTAACCTGGGTTCATGCGACACCAGCCACCTCCCCCATGCTGCCTAAGTTCAACCCCAAGGAGATCAAAGTCGTGCCACCTCTGCCCTGGCTCCTAACATCGGCCCCCTGGGTCAATCTCCAAAAAGGTTGGTGATCACATCACCGAGGCAACGAGTGACAGGAAGGGTCTGAGGATAACAGTAAAACTGACCATTCATCGGTATGACAGGCCCAGACTGAACTGGTAGCTTCTGCCTCTGCCCTGATTATCAGAGCCCTCAAGGAACCGCCAAGAGAGAGAAGCAGAAAAACACTAAGCGCAGTGGAAGTACCACTTTTGATGAGACTCAACACTGCCTGACGGATGTGGCACTGATCTTCAGCCAGAGAACTCTCTGGAGCCTGACACAGATCCTGGGGACTGCCCAGTATGTGGGCTGCAATGCTGACGGCCACCACCCTCGTGACATCATTGACGACATCAATGGAGGTGCAGCCGAATGCCCGCTAGTTAACAACTACAAAGGAAAAGTATTTCAATAAAGGATCATTTAACAACCGAAACAAACACACAAACAAACAACAAAACAAGCCCCCAGACCACCAAAAACCCCTCACACATATGGAACGGAGTATGATTTGGAGTGTTTCCTAAAAGTGAACAGACTGGCAGCGGACCTTTCCTTTCATACGTTCTTCTGTCACTTTTCCAGTAAAGAGTCACAAATGTGATACACAGAGATGGACCAACCACATCGGTTCCAGAAGACAGTCCTCTTTTGTAAACCCCATCACAGGTCCTTAGGTTTTGAATTTAACAACCAAGAAAAAAAAAAGTATGAAAAACCACATTATTTTACTATTTGTAACGCACATCTTCACTTCAAAGTGTCTGGCAAGACCAGATGTTAAAATACGGACCCACAGTGTTCACTCTGCACACAGCCGTTTGGAATAAAGGGCACAAGGGGAGGGCCGGCTACAATCTGAAAGTGTCGCCTAAATAGGAACATTCTGGCAAATTCTTTCCTTACTTCTTTGTCTTCACAGCCTATCTCAAGGACAAAATACAGGCATGTTGTACTTCAGGGGTAGATGAAGAATTTCACTTCTAAAAGTAATGTTTAAAAGTCTTTCTTACAAACTTAACCAAGAAAGTATACGAAAGTATTTACTAGCTCCCTATTTGTTATATGAAATTAGAGCACGCCCTTTTCTGTTATATACACCACATATAAGCGACACTACAGTAAACGTGCATAATTCCCTCCTCACTCTCCTCCACCCACTGGGCGAATGTCTAAATTATTTCTCAGAGTGATTCACTGTTTCTATTAGAAAGACAATCTAAGACTATTGAAATATTCTCCCTATTGTTGCATATCATATGTAACATACGACAAGCACACCTAAGCACGTAGAAAAGCTACATATTTTAAATAAGGACTTAAGTTTAATCACTATACACACTACGTGCAGGACGCTGGAAAACCATGCACGTACGGACAACAGTTCCAACACATTCTGGGGAAACCCTTCCCCATCCCTCACTGTCTTCTCTCCTTCCCTCGAACTCTGGAAACAAGCGTGGACCTGAATCCAAGAAGCGATGCGGAGATTGCATTTCCGCGAGTCGTTTCCGGATGATGTGTCTCTTGAGTGAATTTTAACAGAAAGACGATCGCAAAACAAGTCGTTTTTCTAACTGGACTTCCAGCATACGTCGACAGCTTCTCTGCATCGAGAAAGGCTACAGATTGCAAACAGGGGCTTGAGGTTTATTGTAAAAGGCGGAGCAAAGTGTTACCGCAGCTTGCCCACCCTGTATACACAGGTTTGTCGTTGGCAAACCTTCCCAACAGGCGGTCGTCCCTTCCGGGCAGCCACATGAGGTACTGTTCATGCCTGGCACCGAGAACGCCCGGGGGCCCGCTCTGCCTGCCGGCACCCCGGCAGATTCGGGCCTGGGAGCTTCCCCTGCCATCCCAGCGTGTGGGTCCTGGGGTCCCCGTATGTCTCCGGCGGCAGCCAGAGGGCAGGGGCAGCTGCGACCCCACCCGAGTCAGCCCCGGACTCCCCCTGGTCCCAGCACTCACCCATCCTCTGGAGCAGGTGCTCCACAAGTAGGCGGAGTTTGAACCCACAGGGGCACAACAGGTACTTTGAAGCCTCTAGGTGGGATCTCACCACGTGGGCAGAGCGCTGCGATTTGATGATTGCACGTAATGTCTTCAAGATCGTTCCAGTGGAGACACTTTAGTTTTGATGAAAATAGCTACACGTGGCCTCTTCTTCAAATGCCTTCATCGTGGTCTCTGGAAAAGAGCGACATAATTTAGCAGATTTCCTATAAACGAACACTGGTATTCCTTTCGTACTGCTTTTACCAAAGCCTCTCAAACAACTCGCCTTATGTGCGTATCTCTAAGTACGAAGATTACGCACAGTGAAACCTGGGACATGTATTGCCAAATTACTTTTTTAGTAAAGTGAAGCCATTTTACGTTCCCGCCAAAATGCTTCTTTAGCAACACTGGCTATTATCTACCATAGGCAAAAATAATCTAATTGGTGTTTTCACTTGCATTTCTTTAATTAATGAAGTGAAGTATCTTTTATACGCTATTATCGATCTGTATTTCTTTCGTGAATTTCTTATTGTTCTATCTCCATTTTTTCCTATTAGTGCTAATTTTCTTAATTTTGCAGGAATTCAAATCTGTCTTGCTTTACGGTCACCAGTGTTGTGCCCACTTAGAAACCCCTTTCCTAGCCCATTATTAAATCCATTACCCGTAGGTTTTGGGTTTTTTTTTTTTTTTTGCAGTATTTGCTTTCACTATCTAACATATCATGAGCAACTGAAATTTGTTCTGATGTAGGATGTGAAGGACTTTTTTCCCAAATGGCTAGCGCATTGGCCCAGCATCATATATCAAATAACTGATTTCTCCCTCACTGGTCTATAGATTATCTAACCCACGATTTTCTTTTTTAAAAGTAACATGCACATAATATAAAAATACATTAGTGAGAGGGCACACAGTGAAATGTATGTAACCTATTTCCCCCCCCCCCCCCAACCCGTTTCCTCTCTGGAGACACTAACAGTTCATTGTGTATCCTTTCAGATAGTCTCTTGCATTAGGCCACCGTAAATGGCAGTGGGACATGCGGTTTCCAGTCTTTTGTTGCTTTAAACAGCTCTGCAACTAACATCCTCATGTACCGCTTATAATGCGTAAGTAAATCTGTAACACTCCCCAAAGTAGAACCGCTAGGTCAGAGAATATGGACATTTGAAAGCATGATTTTTCCAAACTGCTCTCCAATGATGCTGCCCCATAAATTTATACTTCCACTAAAATGTGTGAAAGACCAACTAGTATTTTTGAAGTTTGGGATAATTTTATAGGCTCTGATGCTCACTTGTGAGAGCTTGGGACACGACAGATTAATAAACATGAAATTCTTTCCTCCAACTGTTTTCTGAACTTCCGTGTTCATTTTGTGCACAGTTAGTAAAAAAAAAAAAAAAAAAAAAAGTCCTCAAGAATTTATAATCCAGTGAGTTGACTTCAAAGTACATGTGACTAATCTATGGCTAAATTAAATTAGTAATAGCACAGCGATGCTAACGTGGCCTGGAGGCCACGGGGAAGTATGATGGAAGTATGATTTCTACTGTATTGGGAATCCTGGATGAAGAAATTACCTTGTATGGAGAATGGGCTGACAGGTGGTGACATTCTTGCCGGAAGAACAGCAGGAGGGGGGTTAAGGAACCTTAAATCCTCTTTATCAAATGGAAGGCACAGATATGCAGGGGTTCAAGAAAATGAGGCTAACTTCACAGAGCTGTTAAAACATTCATAAAAACCTGTTACACGCAAAAGACTAAATGTTAGTTTTCATCCCTCCAGATTCTGGAGTACCTGAGTATAAAACAGGTAAAAGAGGCCAACGTCTTTTCCAGAATGGTTCCGAAAAGCTAACTTACGAGAAGTGAGAAAAGTAAGGCCGATGTGATGTCACTACTGCTCTTGGTGTCACAATGGCCTCTTGACCAGTTAGTAGTCTGTCCTCCTTCCTACCTCAAACACGGTGCTCTAAATTACCACCCCCCCTGCCGTCCCGCCAATTAAAACAGAAAAGGCTGCTGCATCTCTACTGGTTCTTGCAAACGTTTTGAAATTTTGCTAGTCTAAAAATTGGAATCACGGCTCTCAGAACCTTCCTGTTTTATCCAGCAGCCTCAAATAACAAAACCGCTGATTTGGAAAGGAATGAGAATACAAATGTCAGAAAGAATTCTACACAAGATAAAACCCATTATTCAGCATTCTGACAACCACAGTTCAACTTTTACAGGGTTTCCAAGGTACTTACAATCCTAAAGTGACTTTTGAATTGAAAGTTAACATGTTCAGAAAAAGCAAACTTAAAACGTTCTGAATAAGCAATCTCTGGCCTACATAAACTACAATACGTTTGCACTCAAATAGCACCTGTCTCAGATGTGGTTAGCGCAAATTATTAGCTACTTCTCTAACTAAACACTATTTTACCAAATTTCCAAAAGGATCAAAATAACAGTTATTCTCTCATTTGATATATACCACTTTATAACAACAAAAATCTGTTCAAATACAAGACTTTATTTTTATTTATTAATAAGGTAAATATAATGATTTTTGAAAAAAAAAAGTTTAAAAATGTTCAGCCTTCATGTTAATGTAGGTTAGGCCATCCAAAAGACAAAGCAGAGCTAACATTAAGTCATGGTCCAGGATTATACTTATGAGAAACAAATACAGGACTTACGGTACTTGATAAGTAAAGACAACCAAAATAAACTGTATTTCAAATTTGTTTCTATAAAAACATATTAAAGACCATTTTAAAATAGTATCCATCTTTTCTTTCAAATGGGCATATAGCTTCATTTGCAATCATGTACAAATATAATAAACTTGACTAATAGCTTTCGTAATCTTTTAATACAAATACAATTCCTTCCTCCTTTATGCAACCCAACAAAGTAATAGCAAGTGAAGTCATTAGAAAAATATGGACCTTTCTGAATCTATATTGCATTTGTAACTTAGATTGGAAAATACAGTTCAGATCATATGAAACATGTGGATTTCAGGTGTACACATCACCTGTGCCTTGCAAATGATCAGATATGGTCTTTATTTTGGCTGAAATGCAAAAATACGATTAATTTCTTAATAACAGATTAGTTAAAAATAGTTTCCATTGATAGCAGTGCTAGTCCTAGAACAAAATGTAAGCAAAACATATTTGTAAGTCACTGTCTATTCAGTGCCCCCAATATACAGATCCTAAGCCCTTAATATACATTTGCTTTAAAGATTAACGAATGGACATCTCACATGTCGGATAATCTTTACTTTAAACGATCCTGTAAACATAGTCAAAATCTTTCTAAAAGAAGTAAAATTCAAGTAAACATTGCATATTTGATTTAAACTAACCTTACAGTTAAATTCGCTTATGACACATTGGATGAAAATCATTCAATACGCAACAAGGTTTTAAAAAATCATCCACATGTAAAAATGGAACTGAACTCTGTAAACATGTTCATGTTTCAGAACTACTGTAGTGCAGCTGCTCTTTGGTTTGGCATAATGATACCGGTCAGACGCCTCAGGTACCGAACATTCAAGTAAATCTGTACCCAGGCAAAACCAAGACTCCTGGTGGAATTTGTCTTTAATGGCAATGGCAGGACCTGAAATCCAACTTTATTTTCCTTAAATATATCAAAGCGTTCGAAGGACCAAAGATAGAGTACTAATAGATTTCGACAGGCCTTCATTTTGACCTTTGCCCCTAAAGAGTTGATAGCACTAATCAATCAATACCAGTCGAAACACCAAAGAGGCAACCTTGCCGTGACTCCCAGGCCATTTGTAGGCCCTTGCTGAATGACCATTAACATGTATGAATAAATCAGCCAAGTATCTAGAATGTGGCAAAGTGCTGGCCATAAATTAAACCAAAGGTAACTCAGGCAAAGGCTTTAAGTGAAAACTTTTGAAAAGGTGTTTGCTCTACTATTAAAGATGACGTTAAATAAAACTTAAAAGAGAAAGATTACGTCACCACAAAAGTGCCTGAATAGGTTAAAGGGGAAAGACTATGTTTCCTCAACTGTTAATCAGGTGCATGCAAATCCTGTGATCTAAATGTAGAAATACTCACAAAAAGTACCGGGAGAACATTTCTGAAAGTAGTCAGGTAAGTTTAAACGTTCACAATCTCCTTACAATACATAAACCGCCAAAGTGAAGTGATTTTTTTAACTCCCTTAACTCGCATACTTAAAAGTCTTCTAGAGTCAAGAGTATTAGGACTACAAAGTTCAAATAAAGGTATAGGAACCATTGTAATAGTATTCCAAACTGTATTTTCAAAGTAACTCATTCCTTTGGTTCAAAGGGAGAAAACATTACTTCCTATTAAAATCTAATATTAGCATAGCCAATGGAATTAGACAAATCCTATAAACTGAAGATCTGGAACAGCTGACTAAAAATTTATGCTACATTAGGAAATTACAGAGCTATCCCTACAGCGTATGTTTGGCATACAGAAGGTACCTCCAAAATACTTGGTGGATGAATGAAATATAAGGCTAATTTTGCAAAATTAGGAGTCAAAGAATGTGAGAGGTCATCCAGTCTAACTCATGCATAATACCCCTTCCTCCAATCCTATTTTACAGAGAGATAAACTGTAATGGTCAATATTTACAGATGCTGGTTAAGATTCAGCTCTATCCAATACTGGAAGCAATCAATCATTTTGGTTTGTGTGTGCACATAGGACTAAACAGGACAAATGAGGTAACATTTCTATGTTGTTTCTCCTTCACAGGGTACAGTATTTTCCCTTAGAATTAATTCAACAATCCCTGTCGCTTAGACTGGATTTCCAAAGGAAAGGGATTTCCAAAGGAAGTCAGATTTCAAAATTGGCACGAATAGTGGAATCCACTGCTCACAGACTGGAAGTTTTAAATGGACTACTCAGGTTAGAATTTCTCTCCTGAAGGTAGAATTATGCTAAGCAGTTTTATTCTAGTTCAAATTGCATTTTAAGTCACCGTTTAAGCTTTATAGGATCGCTGTAAAAAGTTTCCAAGCAATTGTTAGTAATCACCTAAACTGACATTTGAAAGTCAACAGCATGTGTATCCTAAATACCTTAGGATGACAAGTAATTTTTAACAGCTTACAAAACCTGCCCATCTTCCTCTTTACTTTTCTCCTAGCCACTGCCACTATTCTGTGTCCAATATTCCTATAGCACATGTGCCTTTGTGTTTTCCCTGCCCATAAAAATACCCATGAAAGTTCAACAAAAAAGGAATTTGAAAGCAGAGAAAACCAAAAATATTTCTACTTAAGCCTTGGGCACAACACTACATTACATGGTTGTATTAATGCTTAGAACTAAGCCCTCAATGAATTATACAAATGTGCTCCATGTTTTAAATAACTATATTTAGATATCTGAATCTTTCTGAGTGTTATTTTATAGCCAACAATAAAAAAACTTTATTATTAAAAATGTCGAAAAGTATAAAACAGTAATTATAAATTAGCAAACACCCAATAAAAAAAAGTTATTTTCTTTTCCTTACACAGTACAAGCAACAGTAAGTGGATATTATCAATCACCTTCAGCCACCACACTGCCCTACATGTACTTCACTTAAGACAACTTCTCAGCTTGTTGGAGTGAAAATTTATATGGATACAAAGAAACGACTCTAACAACAGAACTCAGGTGTCAAAAAAATACATCTGCCACGTTAACATGTGTTTTGGTAGCTCATACTGTAGCATCTCATAACAGGTAAGTGTTATTTCCAAAATAAAATTGAGTCACTTTTGTAGCAGTCAGTCGATGTAGCACAAATGGGCTTATGTTAGATTAAGGCATCTTCCTGCTCTGGAGTAGTGCTTCTGTGGATCCAGCGATCTGTACAAAGGCTTCCTTTCTTAAAAAATATATCTTCTGCTATACTTCAATTATTTCATTCCATTGATCATGTTCTTGCAAATAAAACTGAAAGTATCAGTCCATAATATGTTTTTATAAACCTACAAAATCAGAAACAATTGAGTTATTGGTTAAAACTTAATTTTATAGTTCTGAAAATAAGATTTATTAAGCGGTTCTGTGGGCTAAGGTATAAAGCTGCTAAAATAACAAGACCGGACACAGGGGCACCTGGGTGCCTTAGTCGGCTGCACGTCCGACTTTGGCTCAGGTCATGATCTCACGGTTCGTGAGTTCGAGCCCCACGGCAGGCCCCGTGCTGACAGCTCAGAGCCTGGAGCCTGCTTCGGATTCTGTGTCTCTGTGTCTCCCTCTCTCTCTGTCCTTCCCTTCCTTGTGCTCTGTCTCTCTCTCCTTCAAAAATAAACAAACCCTTAAAAAATAATAAAATAAAATAAAATAAAATAAGACAGGAAATAAATACTTTAATACAACTAATACTGTAATAATAACAAAGATTTTTATAAGCAGCAAGTAAGGGGTACTGCTGGCTTTCTTCCTCGGAAGCAAACGAGAACGTTTTAAAAGAGGTGGATTCTTTTGGTTCTCCCTTACTGTTAACTTGGACATAACCTGCGAGGACATCTTTACCCACCCCTTCCTAAGACTGCTAGAGCATATAGGGAGGTACCCACAGCAACATTTATAGACTGTTGAGGATTTTCAACAACCACTAGCATCAGACATTCTTCCACCCACATTAAGAATTCTAGAACCAAGGCTATACCACAGCCACAGTTCTTGGTGGGCATGGTCGCCTCATGACACACAGTCACCACTCCTCTCCAGAGTCCACCCTGACACAAGCCCACCCTGAGAGCCTCTGTTCTGATTCTGCTAGGTCTCACGTAGGCTCTGCCTGTTACCTTGGACCTGGGCTCCAGGTCCGTTGTGAGGAACTGAATGCTAACGAAAACTGCTGAGCAAGGAAGCAGATGTTCCCCTGATTGAGACTGCAGATGAGAACTCCTTGAAAAGATGAACTCCTGCCACAGAAAAACTGACAATAAAGGGACATTGTCTTCACTTGCTGTTTGTGGTCGTCTGTTATGCAGCAAAGGGTAACCAATACAGGTTACGAGCAAGACTTCGGAACAATCTAATAGCTGCCCAAGATGCTCCCAAGTCATCGAGAGAGTCCCCAACTGAAACAGAGAGCCGTCTTTGTTTCACAGCATCGGGAGACACGGAGCTCACTACATCCCTCACAGTTCAACTTAGTTACACCACCTACTTGCACCAAGGTTTGTGTTTAGTCTGTCTGGGAAGTTCCTGGTTGCCAGTTACATTAATTTCCTCTGGCTGCTGTCTCGGGCTGGCCAGACAGAGATCAGCTGCTCAGCGTGGCTGGCTACAGGAAACTGCTCTTTTGTTCCCTCTTTTCCAACTAGATCGCATCAGCGAACCTCTTCAGTCTTTTCTGCAGCCACTCTTCTCTGGATCAACATCTTTCTAATAGTAGGCAAAAGCCATCTTGTTTTTCTTAAACTAGTTAATAAGACACCGTTTACTAAAAAGATTAGTTGTCCACATACCAACCCAAAAAAGCTTTTATTAGCTTCTTCATTAACCTACCAATACATGTTTACTAAGACTGTGCTAGAAGTGGTAAGAAAAATGGGATTTAGGCAGCTGTTACCTTCCAATCTCTTCTTAACTACCTAATTTTGCTGATATAATTGAAAGAGTAAAAAAAAAAAAAAATGACTTGCAAATTGTTTTGAGATTAGAAAACATGAAAATAACTGCATTTGTTCAAGGAGATTACCTTTATGCTGTCTTACCTTGTTCTTATTCAAATGGTTAGTTATGAACCAGTGGTACTCAATTTTCTATTGCCACTGTAACATGGTTATTTGTCCCTGTAAGCACATAATTATATACGACATGACACAAAAAAAGAAGTATTAAGTTTCTGCCTAAGTGGTAGAACTGATGATCACAGTAAAAGCAACTCTTACGAAAGCACTATATTATGCTTATGGTTATCAACCACAACCATATCCTCTTGGAGAACCCAGAAGCGCTAAGAGCTAAAAGTCTGGTTTTAGGCTTATATTTGTGAAAATGTCCATTGGCTTTGAAAGCAGCAATAACTGCGAAGCCCATGAATGAATTTCTCCTTTGACCTTATACGTGGGGTCTGATGATCCTAATGAATACTAATTCAAGAGAATATCCTAATGATACGAATTCAAGAGAATAACTTAAGCATTGCGAAGAGCCAAAAACAAACAAAAAATCAGAAATTCTGACAGCAGGCTTTCAAGTCTTAGGGTATTTCCCTTGGTACAAATTGATCTGAATGTCCAAACCACTTTCCCGCAGAGCAAGATGAGGACAGTGCTATTACTATTGCTATTAAAAACCGCCAGGCAAAGAGTGTAGCTTGTAATGCATGTTAAATGGCCAGCCTATGTCATAAACCTGGCCTGGTTCAAAAGACCACCTCTGTCTTGTCAACTGTTCCACAATGAATCCATAATTCACGAAATGATTAACAGTCATCATGAAAAGGTTAAAATATTTTTGGTGCACTCTTTTTATATATTAAGGTAGCAAAGACTACAATGCATTTCAAAAATTATTTTCAAATAAGCAAAATTAAGACCCTAGAGAAAAATCTTGTTTAAACGCTATTCAGAATCGTGAATGCCAAAAGAACTTTCTACATCTGAGGTCAAGAAACACATGGCTGGGTAACAAAAGGCAAGTCCAACTGTGTCAACAGAACAGAACACAGGAGTAGCCACTACACTTCCTCACTCAAACCTTTTCTCCATAAAAGCTACCAATAAACACTGACACCCCATATGTCAGATATTCCATTAAAAGTCTCTCATACGTTAGTATTTTTAAATATGGTGTTATTTTGATTTTTCCACATTTGTTAAACCTGCTTGACCTTCATCTGAACCAGAAAAAGCAGTGTTTTCGAGAAGACAAGTAAGTATTACCTGATCTGACAGTGCCTTCCTCAGATTCATTCTCTGTCCACTGAGATTCACTGTCCAACAATCGGTTTTTTGATTCACTAAGCGGTTTGATAGGAAAGGGTTGACTTGAGCCAATACTGAAAAGAGGAGGAAAATAATTCAGTAACTAGTTTAATGCTCAATTAATACTTAATTAATAAGCAGCAAATTAGTATTCCTTCTCCTACATATGTGAGGGCAACTCATGAGATCTCAGCACTCTTAAAAAACTCTATCTTCAAAAGAAAAATATGCCCCCAACCCCCAACTGAATGGCTCTCTAGACCCAAGAATCTCTATTCCAACAGTGCCAATGAAAACTATTAGACAAAAGAAAAAAGCTCCAAAGGCTGGTGTGAAACTTTTAAAACGTGTTAATCAAGAGCCGTTAAGGTAGCACAAGGTGGGGATCTAGGTCTGTGGCCAGGACACAAAAAATTACCTGTCATTTCCCAAGTTTTCTGCTTTCTACCTCTGCAGTTTAGATCTAAGGGGAAAAAACGATTTAGTGACTCAGCGCAGACTTACTTTTCTTGCTAAGAGACCCGGGGAGGGAGGGAGTGGAGGAACGGAAGGAGGAAAAGGGAAGTAGTGTTCCTTGCGTACTTACTACGGGCCAGACACTGTGCTGGGTGCATCAGACACATGTCAAGCTTCACAATAACCCTTGGAGGCAGGTGTGATTGCCCTCATTTGACAGAGCTGGAAACCGAGTCTCACACAGCTGAGGTGACTTGTTCAGACCCACAGTAAGAGTTAGAGTTCTAAGGTCCAAAGACTGGAGGTTCTAAGGTCGACGTTCTGATATTCGTGGGCCGGCTTGGAATTTATAATCCCTCCTCCCCCGCAAGTTATTTCTGTCTTAAATAAATTTCCATTGTTTCACTTTGACAGAAGCATCTCTATCTTCTTTAAAATTTCATTTAAAATGAGCTATTTCTCTGAATTTATGAATCGGATTGCTTGGCATGGCAATACTGAGAAACTATCTCCTAAGATGAATGAATGAGAAAAAATTTTACATTTGTATTTTTGAAATCCTCATTAATATTATTTTCACACCGCAGTTAACATCTGTTTATCAAAATATAATGATGGATCGCATGACCAATTTCTTTGAAAACAATAGAGCTGATACAAACCAACAGAATCAAATCTTGAAAGAATATCTTAGTTTCTAGAAAGATGTAGCATATTTAGGATAGCCATGTTTCCTGGTTGGCCCAGAGATTTCTAGTTCAACTGTTAATAGCAATAGCAAGCATTCTCTTTCTTACTATTAGAAGTGTTATGGCTTGGATGATAAAAAACACGGCTGTCTTCAACATATTAGGTAAACACCCACATTAACTCTCAGTTAAAAACCTTTTGTATAGAATTTCTCTTTGCCTATGTTGGCTCACAAATTACTACTGTATTTATATGTATGTACAACACACACACACACACACACACGCACACACACAGTTTGCTTTATAATGAATACAGAAAAACTTGATGACAAGAAGCACACCTTCTAGCATATTCATTTTGATTTGTAACAGGAGCTTGTTCTGGATCCATCCCCACAAGGCGAGTTGGAAAACTGCAACCATCACCCAAGCTGCATAATGAAAAATATCAGCAATAATTTAAATCATATTAATGTAAATCAAAGTGTTCAAATTTAATAACCATTCTTCAAAGTCACAGTATAAAGAAATTATATGTTGTCATTACAGAGAATAATTCTTAAAATTTTCTAATTTAGAGGGTTACTCTTCTCTTGTAATTTACATGTATTTAAAAACAATATCTTTCATGACTACTAAGATTATAATGCCTCTTATAATACCTCAAACATAGGTATTCAAGTACCAGGGAAGCTGATAATGAAAAATTTGGGTAATTAAGACTATAATTATTATTAAGATTATGCTGCCTCAAACACAGGTAATCAAATATTTGGGTAAGTGACCTGCTCATCACTATCAGTTAGGACATCATAAAGGCACAAAGTGGAATTCAAGATGTAAGTTCCACATATTTATTCATTTCACAAGTATTTATTAAATGCCTACAATGCTCTGGGTACTATTATAAGAGGTAGGGATAGAGCAGTGAACAAAGGAGAAGAAAATCTCTGCCTTCAAGAAGTTTACAATTAAAAAATTATAGACATATCTTCACACTTTAAAAATACCAAAAGTAGGTAAAACGGACTTTCACTTCCAGCCAAGATGGGTTAACTGGTAAATGTGACCTCCTGTCATGAACAACCAGAAAACTGAATACTATATACAGTAACTATTTTCCAAACAGGCAACACAGAACTGTAGTGTCTGAAAGAAGAGAAACCAACCAAGTGAGTCCCAGCTTTCTGCCAGGACCTGGGCACCACCAGGGGAAGAAGAGCAAGGTCGTCTCATTGAATTGAGGTTTCAGAGATGCACGTTTCAAGGTGATGTGCTTGAATCTACTGGACAGAGCTGAGGAAGGGCGGATAGGCAGAGGAAGGCCTATGGCAATGTGCACAGCATTTCACTGGAGTCTCGTGGTGAATGCTAAACTACACATGTGAATCTGGGAGAAGAACAACTGGGAAGTACAAGAGAACAATCCATGAAGCTCCTACAGCACTGGAAGGCATTCGAATCTGACCAGCCACACTAGAGAGATCTTACTGTACGTCTGGATTCGGTAGAGACCCCAGCTTGCTCTCGCCTGTGTTGCAGGGCTAAACCTGCCCTAAAGAAAATGCTACTTTAAATTTTTTTTTTCAACGTTTTTTTATTTATTTTTGGGACAGAGAGAGACAGAGTATGAACGGGGGAGGGGCAGAGAGAGAGGGAGACACAGAATCGGAAACAGGCTCCAGGCTCCGAGCCATCAGCCCAGAGCCTGACGTGGGGCTCAAACTCACGGACCGCGAGATCGTGACCTGGCTGAAGTCGGACGCTTAACCGACTGTGCCACCCAGGCGCCCCAAGAAAATGCTACTTTAAACCCAACCTAACAAAGCTTAAAACAGCCTCAAAAGGACCACACTAAAAACACAAGTAACTGCCAAAGGGAGAAAGCAAAATTTAACACACAAAATTCAAAATGTCTACCACCTAATAAAAAATTACTAGCATGAAAAGTAGGAAAATGGGATCCACAACTAAGAAAAAAACAGTTACTAGAAAAGAATTAGAAATGACTATGAAAACTTGAAGCAATCACTTTAAATTAGTGATTATAAATGTCTGTGAATTAACAGGAAAAATGGACATAATGAGAAGAGAAATTTAAGATATAAAAAAAAAAGAACCAAACTGAACTTCTAGAGCTGAAAAACACAATATCTGAAATGAAACATTCATTAGATGAGCTTAACAGCAGAGCGGACATCACAGAAGAAAAGATCAGCGAACTATCCAAACCTCAGCAGGTAGAGAAAAAAGATGGGGGGCAGGGAAAAACAGCAACGACCTGTGGGTCACGATCAAGCAATTTAACATACATATATTTAAGGGTGCCCGGAAACCCAGTGCGGGGAGAGCATGGGCAGACATGATTAAAATTATTTAATTGTGATGAAAACTATAAATTCATAGATCCAAGAAGCCTAATGAATCCCAAAGAGGATAAACACAAAGAAACCATACAACATATCAAACTGCTTAAAATCAGTGATCAAGATAACATCTTAAAAGAAGCTAAGGAGGAAACAAAAGACCCAGTAATTTACAAACAGTGGAATAAAGATGAATGAGGCTGATTTCTTGTCAAAAACAATGCAATCTGTAAATTAATGGAACAACATCTTTAAAGAATGGGGGAAAAAACAACCAAACCAGTCAACACTGAAATTGCTACTTAGAGCAAATAATCTTAAAAAATACTAGTCCGTGTTCTACCCAGTCGGAGTGGACGACCTTGTACAGGAGACAAAGGAGATTGGTACACTTAAAGATACAGCGATAGGATCTGCCAAATGAAACACAGAAAAAAGACTAAGAAACGGACAGCGCATCGCCGAGCTGTGGTAGAACTTCTCGTGTACGAATATACATGCATTCTTCTTATTTGAAGAAATAATGATTCAAACACTTTCCAAATCTGATGAAAGTTATGGAATCACAGCTCCAAGAAGTTCAACCAATTCCAAGCACAAGAAAAACGAACAACATACCAAACAATATATACCAAGGCGCATCCTAATCAAACTGCATGAAACTAGTGATGAAAAGCCTATTTTAAAAGCACTCAGTGAAAAAGACACATCACATGCAGAGTAAAAAAGAATGACTGCAAACTTGTCAGACAAAAATGTAACCCAGAAGACCATTAAAGCAATATCCAGAATTATAGGCCAAGCAGAATGTTTTTCAAAAGTGAAAACAAAACGTTATTTTCAGACAAACTATAGGAAGTGCAGCAAATGAAGAGAAGAAAATCCCGTAACATTGATAAATATGTCATTCGAATTTCAAATATTTTTTTCCTTTTCTGTAGTGACTCTGATACATAGATAGCCTAAGATGCCTGGGGTCTGGGTGACAAGGAAACTATGAATCATCTCAAGCATTTATTTTCATTTAAATTTGAAGTTAAAAATTGCATTATGTGTTGGGTCTTCGATTTAAAACACAACAGAATAATCTGTGATAGAATCTTTGAGATGTAGCTGGTAAGTATAAATTCTTATCATTTTCTACTTCAAACAAGTTATTTACATTTTGCAGGAGAAAGTGATTGTTATTTTTATGAATCATTTTTTCCGCTTTCCAAATATATGCCCAAACCAAACCCTCTTTTGCCCGTGCAATAAAAAAACATGAAAAATAAAATATTTTATATAATCAAGATATTCTGAGTTTTCATTCTCCAGGCTCATAGGATGTCATATACAGTATTCTGTGAATCTTAACACATTTAGCCAGAGACTATCACAGATTCTGTAATTTCTGAGACCTGCGTTTTATAAATTACCTTGAAAATATTGGAAGTAGCCAGTATTTCTTTTCATCGCCAAAGACTTGTCTCCAATTTTTACTGCATCCAAGAGAAAAACCATTTCCATCAGGTCCATACGAAAATGTGGGTGAGCGGAATGATTCTGTTATAGATACATAGATTAAAAAAAAGAATTAATCCATTGAATAATTATACAAGGATGGAAAGTAGCAATTTTCTTGCTTACTCTTTGATATCAAAGTTTTATATAAATATAATTTAAAACAAATATTTGTAACAATTAAAAGAAACTTCTCAAACTTATTTGGGAAAAAAATACTACCTCTGAGTATTTCATCATCTTTATAAAATGAAAATGTGAGAAGAATTATCTAATATTACTAAAAAATCTACTGAAGTGTGTTCATTATATCTCCCTTAAAAAACAAAAGTTTATGGGGTGCCTGGATAGCTCAGTCAGTTAAGCATCTGACTATAGCTCAGGTCACGATCTCACGGTTCCTGAGTTCAAGCCCTGCATCGGGTTCTGTGCTGACAGCTCAGAGCCTAGAGCCTCCTTCACACTCTGTGTCTACCTCTCTCTCTCTCCCCCTCCCCCGCTCATGCTCTGTCTCTCTTGCAAGAATAAAACATAGAAAAAATACTTATTTTGAGACAGAGAGCATGTGCACACGCATGCAAGTGGGGGAAGGGCAGAGAGAGAAGGAGAGAGAATCCCAAGCAGGCTCTGTGCTGACAGTGTGGGGCTCGAACCACATGGGGCTTGAACCCATGAACTGTGATAGCATGACCTGAGCTGAAATCAAGAGTCAGATGCTTAATTGACTGAGCTACCCAGGCGCCCCTGTATCTCCCTTTTAAAAAAAGATATGCTAACTCTTGTGACTTCACTCATTCATTACTTATGAAATTCTTACCACGTGCCTGTTGGCACAGTACCAGATGTTTGAGATCCAAAGTTAAATTAGATGGAATTCTTAAGGAACCGACAGTCCAATAAAGTCTAACAAAACTGCACTGTGACACAGATACAGGTGTGAATGGGGGTGGCAGTACTTGAACATGATCTTGAACGATGAATAAAAAAAGAGGCAGATGCTAATCAGAGACCATTATTTCAAACTTGGCTGCTAAATGCTCCATAGTGAGGGCTGAAGAAAGATACACTTCTCACCAGAAAAATGGTTTTTTTCCTTTATTTAAAAGTACAATGCATTTTAGCATGTTTTATAAGCTATGGGTAAGAAGCCGGGGAGAGAGGAATTGGGAAAGGTTGATGATACAGAACAGTAAAGTAAAAACTGATGCAAGAAAATTCTAGAAGAAATGGGACAGCCTCTAGAAGAGTTCTAAAGATTAACCTTAGATACCAGAAAAGACATTTGTCCTCAGAATTTGGAGGCAGCGTGACAGTGATGGGTTTGAAAGGAGAAATGTCTGTGTGAGGTTACAAGGGTGGGGGGAAGGCGGTTAAAAATTTACCTGTGACAACTTCTAATTTTTTCAGAAACACATGACATGTGACTGCCAAAGAGAGTAGAGGACCCAAGTGAGGTCTGAGACTTTAACTGGGTAGGTGCACCCATCACTGTGGGAGGAAGACTGCCTTCCCCAGCTTTCTACACCTCAACATACTTGTGGATAAAGTGAAGCGCTGGGGAATAACCAGGGAGCAGATCAGCAAATGAATTATGGGAGGAAACCAGGGTGGGTGTAGTGTGAGAGTACTGTCAGGAGTCGTTAAAGTCACTTGTTACAGGATCTAAAACGGAAAAGACGAGAAAATGAGACCAGAAAGGAAGGGAGTCCTTGAGAGAGGAGTGCTGGAGAATACAGGCAGGGTAAAAGAGGAAATTCGGTGGCATACAGAAAAGGATAGATGAAAGGACGAAGAATGGCCAGAGAATGGAAAATTCCAATTGAAAATTTCAGGGACTCCTCAGTTCCAAGAGAATAAAAGGTTCGATATTTAGTTTATGGGAATGATTAGCGACCAGAATCAAAGACAGCTTGCCTGTCTGGGATGATCGCAGTTGTCTGAATGTAGAAACTCTTTAAATTGGAGAACTGGTCTCGAGGTAGGTAGGTGACAGTAATGGAGAAGGGTAGAGGGGACACCTCAAAGGACACAAGAGCAGGACTCTGGAAGAAGCAATGGAGGACCAGCCCAAGGTCAGGGGTGTGGAAGGTGAGGCTGTAAAGGAAGTGGAGTGTCCGGGTAATGATTTTTCAAAGTGTGGGTTAAAACACCCGGATAGGTGTTTTTCACATCCAATAGGCTGTGAAATCGACTCAGTGGTTTGTGACCAGCATTTCTTTTTAATGAACCAGAACAGAAAGTATTAGAGTACATTGCAAATAAAGATTAATAATGTTTTATAAATTTTTTGCTTATTTTATTTACATAATTTTATAAACGTATGCATGCACTAGGTCACGATACAAATGATGCCTTTCTTGCTGGAGTCACAGGCAAAAAAGTTTGAAGAAGACTATTTAAAGAGAACGGGTTTCCCATGAAACACCGCTCTCTCATAACAACAACGCTGGGCAGGAAACGAAGCAGGATGAGAACTGTAAGTGTTCCGAGTGTTAAGGTTAAAAAGTTAAAGTGCTCAGGCTCCCATCTGAAGCAGTCAGCTATGACTCAGCTTCAACCGAAGGATGCCAGATAGGAAAACGGGCCCACCGTTACCAGATTTACCAATTTCTGAAAAGAACTGTACTTTTCTATAGGAAATCTCTCCCTTTCTAGTTCGGGTGGTTCATAAGGACTAGACTTTCCACGTAGGCTGCCTTTTATCATTGCCGGTTAAAGACAAGGAGATGGCAGGATATCTGTGAACGGGGTAATGAATTAATTACTAGGCACCAGAAAGTTTATTTATACAGAAAAGGGAGGAATGCGTGTTGGGACTCAAGGAGGTGGGCTGGGAAAGAAAGGGCACAGAAATCTTTACCATGGAGCCCATCATGCCTTAAATGACTCAGTAGAACACAAGGTTAAAATCGCCTAGAGACGTATCTAAAAGTCTCCCTGAGATGTCTTTATCTTTCTGTATTATAATCTATCTGACTCTAATTCTCCTGTTAGACATATGGCTTTAGATGGCAGGGAGTCTTTGACTTTCCTATGAAACAATGTGACAAATGCCTATTTTGTCTTTTTTTTTTTTTAATTTTTTATTTGAGAGAGGTGGGGGGAGTGTGAGCAGGGTAGAAGGGCAGGGAGGATCTCAGTTAAGCTCCATGTTCAGCACAGAGTCGACGTGGGGCTCAATCCCAGGACCTTGGGATCACGGCCTGAGCTGAAATCAAGAGCTGGATGCTCAACTGACTGAGCCGCCAGGTGCCCCAAGAAATCCTTATCTCGTACTTTGGTACATTAGCCAATGCCTAAATATTTCGATTAGAGCACGGTAGCTGCTTACAGGCTAGCAGCTTAGTTTGAGCAATGAATGCCACATCACCCTTATTTAGGAAATGTTTGTCCAATTATTTTAATGCTTCGCTGAGTTTCTCCCCTATATTGTACTTTAAAAAATGAACAACAAAAAAAAGGAAATACTGATATTAGTGATATAATACATAAATTTCACTGTCAACTGACATGAAGCCATGTTAAAAACACTACTCCATCAGGGAAAATGCCAGTCAGTGTGCAATCAACTGTGGGGGAAAAGAGTAAAAGACACATGTTTTAGCTAAAAAAAAAAAAAAAAAAAAAAAAAAAAAAAAAAAAGCTGTAAATGAGGATTCAAAAATTTTTTTTTGCATTCAGAGAATGAACTTCCTTATAACACGTAAATCTACTATCTACCTTTATAGGTTGATTTTTGAAAAAGCATTGTATAAACACAGGAAACAGCTTTTGTTTACTAAAATTTATGCAGTCGTTCTTTTATATACAATGCACCACTGAAAATACGTATAAAAGCCAAACTCATCTCCTCAACCTTCAAAATAATGAACGTTTACATTTATTGTACACCCATTGTTCTTATCCAGTCACTGTCTTAATACGGAACTGTTTTACACTTCTTTATCATCTATCTTCTCATGATACTTCATACTCATTTATGGCCATTTTCCTAAATAATTAGGATTTCTTTTAATCTACTTACCTATTGTTGTTCTGTTTCTTCCAACCAGCCAGCAGTGGTAGCTGAAAAGTGACAGGACGCTGATGAAGAACATTGTAGACACAAAGAAAAGAAAAAGTACGTGGAACTTTGCACGTGTATCAGAGAGTTCATTCTGAGGAAGGAAAAAAAGAAGAGTCAACTTTAGAATCGTCAGCCTCTAAAATATATTATTATCTGGCTCTTCCTAAAGACTGCCGAATCTACCAAAACTCTTGCCAGATATGAAGACTATGGAGTAAACTGAGGTAATAAATCCAAAGGCAACATCTCCAAAAACAGAAAATTGGCATTATCAAAGGAGCTTGCTTATATAAAAGGTGGAAAGAGTCATTTTAAAAATTACTCTTAAACATTTAAAAATTTTAGTAATGTTTTCAATAATAAGGATGCACTTTTTTGCTCGACATTTTCTTTTGTACTTTACGCATATCTTCATATGCTTTCCACAATATCCAGGATATACAACGGCTTTCCTTATCTATGCCAAAATATTTGCTTATTTTAATGACACATGCTGCTAATCAGACACTAACTGTGATAAATTTATCTTTAATTTCTACTTTTGGAACACCACAGCAAATATCCCCATGCCCTCAGTTGTCTTGATTCCTACCTTTTTTATCCTCGTTCAATTCCTCCAGTCTTTTTCGGTAATTAGCAGTTTTGGTAAATACATTTACCACAAGGTATTAGTGAATGGAAACAGCTTCTCTGTTACCCATTCTTATGGCAATATTCATTTTAACAGAAGCAAAACCTTAACCTGGAATTATTATCTATTAATAGGAGACAGAGGAAGCCCTTAATTGTTGGCTCTTAAAATAAAACCGTCCATATGGTTTTCCACTAGAGCATGAGGTGGTTCTGCTTGACTGAAACATTGTTTACAGGGTAAATGGAAGGTTTTCAGCATTAGATGATTCTTTCATCTTTTTCTCTTCTCTCCCAGAGTAACCACAGTGTGTTTTAAATACATCAAGTGATTCTTCTAACTTCCCATCTTGTGAAGCAAATGAGTTTTATACGTATTTACTAGAAATGTCACAAGAATGGCATGGCAATGATGTTCTTTTACCTTTGGACAACTCTCTGTAGATTTCCTGCGGCAAAGCTTGTACAAATAGAGATAATGTATTAAGAAACCAAATTTTATACAAAATTATCCTGAACACTACTTTTATAGATCTTTTATGTTTTGAAGGAACACTAAGATGTTGCCCTCTAAAGGTCGTTGACATTTCCTCCAAAAACACAAAAGAGAACACAGACACGAATATTTAGCTCTTCAAGCACATTCAAGGTACACTTTAAACAGACACTTTTACACTGTTTTTAAAAAGATTTATATCTAGGAAAAAATAAAATTCATTTTTTTTTTTTTAGCAAATAGCTCTTATTAAAAAACTTCTGATTAGTGGTTTCTTTCTAAAAACTGTATCTGAGAATTTCTTACCACCTTCACTGCTACCGCAACAGCCTTCTCAGAGGCGCTGTCCTTTACCCTGCCGTCTAGTTTCAGCTCGGCAAAATCAGGATGACGCGTTACAGTGAGACCACGTCACTCCTCTGCTCCCGTTTCACTCAGCGTGAAAGACAACATCCTTGACACTCTCCGAGGCCCACTGCCTGGGCTTCGCATCACTCCCGTTCTCAGTCATTCTACTCCAGCCACACTAGCCTCCTCGCTGTTACACGAACACGGTGGGGGTGCGCCTACAAAATTTGGGGCCTTTGCTCTGAAGTCCAGATGTTTACTCAGAAGTCTTCTCTCAGATGTCCACTAACTCCCCTCAAGTCTTGGCTCAAATCTTATCCTTCTTATTGAGATCTACCCTGATCACACTCTTTCAAAAATTGAGATATAACTGACATGTAACGTTAGTTTCGGTTGTAAAACATGATTTTACATATATATCAAAATGATCACCACAATAAGTCTAGTTAACATCCATACCACAGGCACAAATTTCTTTTCCTAGTGAGGAGATCTTTTAAGAGGTACTATCTTAGCGACTTTACAACACATTTAACTATAGTCACTATGTTCTGCATTACATACTCAGGACGTATGTTATTTTGAACACCTTCACCCACTGTGTCCACCCCCCATGCGTTGTCCCTGACAATCACCGATCTGCTCTCTGTGTCCATGAGTTCAAAAAGTTTACATTTAAGTGACAAAAATAGTATTTTTATTTCTCTGACTTATTTCACTTAAAGTCCTCCAGACCCATCCATGTGGTCACAAATGGCAGGATTTCCTTCTTTTTATGGCTGAGTAATATTCCATTGTGTACACACACACACACACACACACATTTTCTTTATCCATTTGTCTATTGATGGATACTTAGGTTGTTTTCATTTCTTGGCTATTCTAAATAAGCTGCGATGCACACAGGGTTACACATATGTTTTCAAGTTAGTATTTTCATTTCCTTTGGATGAATATCCAGAAGTAGAATTGCTGGACCATACAGTTCTAATTTTTTGAGGAATCCTTATAATGTTTCCATAGTGGCTAAGCCAATCTACATTCCCACCAATGGTGCATGTATCCCCTTTTCTTTATATCCTCGCCGACACCAGTTATTTCTTATCTTTCGATAATAGTTGCTCTAAGAGGTATGAGTTGATGTCTCACCCTGTGGTTTTGATTTGCATTTCCCTGATTAGTGACATTGACCACTTTTTCATGTACCTGCTGGCCATCCATAGGTCTTTGGAAAAATGCCTGTTCGGATCCTCTGCACATTTAAAAAAAAATTTTTTTTTAACGTTTATTTTTGAGAAGAGACAGACAGAGCATGAGCGGGGGAGGAAAAAGAGGGAGACACAGAATCCAAAGCAGGCTCCGGGCTCTGAGCTATCAGCACAGGGCCTGACACGGGGCTCGAACTCACACACCGTGAGATCATGACCTGAGCTGAAGTTGGATGCTTAACCGACTGAGCCACCCAGGCACCCCTCCTCTGCACATTTTTATTTTTTTAAATTTACATCCAAATTAGTTAGCATATAGTGCAACAATGATTTCAGGAGTAGATTCCTCAATGCCCCTTACCCATTTAGCCCATCCCCCCCCACACCCCCTCTAGTAACCCTGTTTGTTCTCCATATTTAAGAGTCTCTTATGTTTTGTCCCCCTCCCTGTTTTTGTATTATTTTTGTTTCCCTTCCCTTATGTTCCTCTCTTTTGTCTCTTAAAGTCCTTATATGAGTGAAGTCATATATTTGTCTTTCTCTAATTTCACTTAGCATAATACCCTCCAGTTCCATCCACGTAGTTGCAAATGTCCTCTGCACATTTTTTAATTGGTTTTTTGGCTACTGAGTTATAGGAGTTCTTTGTATATTTTGTCTATTACCCCCTTATCAGATAATACGAGTTGCAAATATCTTCTCCCATTCAAGAGGCTGCTTTTTTGATTTGTTAATAGTTTCCTTTGTCTTCTTAGTCTGATGCAGTCCCACTTGTTTACTTTTGCTTTTGTTGCCTTTGGTGTTAAATCTAAAAAACATGAAGGAGCTTACTGCCCATGTTTTAACCTAGGAGACTTACGGTTTCAGGTCTTATGTTCAAGTCTTCAATCCATTTGGAACGGATTTTTGTATGATGGAGGTAGGGACCCAGTTTCATTCTTTTGCATGTGGCTGTCCATGTTGACCAACATTACTTATTACAAAGATTGTCCTTTGCCCACTGTATATTCTTGGCTCCTGTGTCAAAAATTAACTGACCCAAGATTCATGGGTTTATTTCTGGCCTATTCTGTTCCATTGACCATTGTGTCTGTTTTCACGCCAATACCATATGGTTCTGATTACTATAGCTTTGTAATACAGCTTGAAATCAGGAAGCATGATATCTCCAGCTTTGTTCTTCTTTTTCAAGACTGCCTTAGCTATTTGGGGTCTTCTGTGGTTCCACATAAACTTTAGGATTGCTTGTTCTATTTCTGTGAAAAATGCCATTGGAACTTAGTTATGGGGTTCACCGAAATCTGTAGATGGCTTTTGGTAGTATGGACATTTTAACAGTGTTAACTCTTCCAGCCCGTGAGCACAGTTAACTTTCCATTTGTTTGTGCCTTCGACTGCCTTCAGCAGTCTCTTACGGTCCCCAATGTATAGGTCTTTCAACTCCTCGGTTAAAGTTATTCCCTAAGTATTTTGCCCTTTCTGATGCCAGTGTAAATGGGATTGTTTTCTCAATTTCTCTTCTGACAGTTAGTTGCAACTGATTTTATACCCTGCAAATTTACCAAATTAGTTTCCTAGTTCTAACAGTTTTTGTGAAGTCTTTTGTTTTTTTCTGTTCAAATAATGTTTATTGATAGACTAGCATAAAAGTATGGCTGTGAAAATCATATAGGTATTTTCATTGAGAAGACATACCCACCCTGTACTTCCCAATTCTTAAAAGATACTTTATGAGGTTTCTAAAATAATGTAGAGTAAAAGTGTATTTATATCATCCCGTTTTTTTTGTTTTTTTTTTAATGTTTATTTATGAGAGAGAGAGACAGAGCATGAGCAGGGGAGGGGCAGGGAGAGAGAGAGAGAGAGGGAGAGAGAGAGAGAGACACACACACACACACACACACACACACAGATTTCGAAGCAGGCTCCAGGCCTGTCAGTACAGAACTGTCAGTACAGAGCCTGACACGGGGCTCAAACTCATGAACCGTGACATCATGACCTGAGCCGAAGTCAGACACTTGACTGACTGAGCTACCCAGGCACCCCAATCATCCTGTTTTTTAAATTTAAATCCAACTTAGTTAAGTTAACACACTGTAATAATGATTTCAGAAATAGAATTTAGTGATTCATCACTTTCATATAACACCCAGTGCTCATCCCAACAAGTGCCCTCAATGCCCATCACCCATTTAGCCCATCCTCCCCACCCAACACCCCTATAGCAACCCTCAGTTTGTTCTCTATAGTTAAGAGTCTCTTATGGTTTGCTTCCCTCTCTGTTTTTATCTTATTTTTCCTTCCCTTCCCTTCCCCTCTGTTCATCTGTTTTGTCTCTTAAATTCCACATGAGTGAAATCATACGATATTTTGTCTTCCTCTGACTTATTCTGCTTAGCATAATACACTCTAGTTCCATCCATGTTGTTGCAAATGGCAAGATTTCATTCTTTTTGATTGCCGAGTAATATTACATTACTTACACACACACACACACACACACACACACACACACACACACACACACATCTTCTTTATCCATTCATCAGTCAATGGACGTCTGGGCTCTTTCCATAATTTGGCTATTGTCGATAGTGCTGCTTAAAGATTGGGGCGCATGTGCCCCTTCAAATCAGCATTTTTGTATCCTTTGGATACATTTTGGTGGAGTCTTTAGGGTATTCTATACATATGCATTATGCAAAGATAATTGTACATCTTTCCTGTTTGAATTCCTTTTCTTTTTCTTGCCTAATTGCTGTGGATAGGACTTCCAATACATACCATGTTGAATAAAAGTAGCAAGAGTGGGAATCTTTGTCTTCTTTTTTTTTTTTTTTTAATGTTTATTTTTGAGAGAGAAAGCATATGCAGAAGGAGGCGCGGAGAGACAGGAGATAATCCCAAGCAGGCTCCATGCTGTCAGCGTGGAGCCCAGTGTGGGGCTAGATCTCACAAACTGTACGACCATGACCTGACTAGAAATCAAGAGTCCAACGCTTAACTGGCTGAGCCACCCTGGCACCCCAATCCTTATCTTGCTCTTAACCTTAGGGGAAAAACTTTAAGCTTTTCATCACTGACTACGATGTTAGCTATGGGCTTGTCATATATGGCTTTTATTGTATTAAGATATATTCCCTCTATAACTACTTTAAGAATGTTTATCAAAAATGGACATTGAGGGGCCCCTGAGTGACTCAATCGGTTAAGCCTCTGACTTCGGTTCCGGTCACGATCTCATGGCTCATGAGTTTGAGCCCCGCATCGGGCTTTGTGTTGACAGCTCAGAGTCTGGAGCCTGCTTCGGATTCTGTGTCTCCCTCTCTCTCTCTCTGCCCCTTCCTTGCTCATGCTCTCTCTCAAAAATAAAATAAAACATTTTAAAAAATGGCCATTGAATTTTGTCAAATGTTTCTCTGCATCCAGGGAAATAATCATATGATTTTTTTCCTTCATTTTTTTAATCTGGTACGTCATGCTGATTGACTTAAAGATGCTGAACCAAACCTGCATCCCTAGAATAAATCGCACTTGATCATGGTATATGATCCTTTTAATGTATTCTTTTCTTAAATGTTTATTTATTTAATTTTGAGAGAGAATGCACAAGCGGGGGGGGGGGGGGGGGGGGGGGGGGCAAAGAGAGAGGGAGACACAGAATCTGAGGCAGGCTCCAAGCTCAGAGCTGTCAGCACCGAGGCCAACCCACAAACTGTAGGATCATGACCCGAGCCAAAGTCAGATGCTTAACTGAATGAGCCACCCAGGTGTCCCCTTTTAAAGTATTCTTGAATTCAGTTTGCTAATATTTTTTTGAAGACTTTTATGTCTTTGTTCAACAAGGATATTGGCCTATAATTTTTTTTTTCCTTGTAGTGTTCTTGTCTACTTTGGGTATCATGGTAATACTGGCCTTATAAAATAAATTTGGAAGTGTTCCCTCTTCTATTTTTTTTTTTTTTTGGAAGATTCTGAAGACTGGCATTAATTCTTTAAATGTTTGGTTGAATTCACTACCAAACCATCTGGTTTCTGGACTTTTATTTATCGGGAAGTTATTAATTTAATTTTGTTCCTAGCAATCTGTTCAGATTTTCTATTTCATCATGACTCAGTCTTGGTAGGTTGTATGTTTCTAGGAATGTATCCATTTCTTCTAGGCTGTCTAATTTGTTGCTGCATGATTGTTCAGAGTAGTCTCTGATGATCCTTTGCATCATCATGTGGTATCAGCTGTAATGTATCCCCTTTATTTCTAATTTTGAGTCCTCTTTCTTTCTTGATGGGTCTAGGTAAAGGTTTACCTATTCTGTTTATCTTTTCAAAAAACCAACTTTGGCTTGTATGTTCTTTTTCTAGTTCCTGAAATGTAAAGTTAGGTCATTTGAGATCTTTCTCATTTGTGAGTTTTCCAGTTTTCGTTTTTGTGACTCATTTCTAGTTTTATACCACTGTGTTTGCTGTTTCTTTTGGATGGAGTGTTCTGTATGTCTGTTAAGTCCACCTGTTCTAATATGTCATTTTTCCCCCACGATTTAAACTGCCTCGTTGCTCTGATGTGTCATTTTAATGCCAATCCTTCCTTATTGATTTTCTGTCTGGACGATCTATCCACCGATGAGAGTGGGGTCTTGAAGTCCCTATATTACTGTATCGCTCCTATTTCTCCCTTTGGGTCTGTTAATATTTGCTCTGTGTATTTAGGTGCTCCCATGTTGGGTGCACATATTCCTTTTTCAGATGTCCACCAACTCCCGTCAAACCTTTGCTAAAATCTGATCTTCTTCCTGAGGTCTACGCTGATCCCTCTAACGCTTCTGTCTGTCCTGGTCATGCCACCCCAAGAAACTTGCTGCATTCCTTACTCTGCTCTTTTACTTTTCTTCATCGTGTTTACCTTCTAATACACAGTAGGATTTACTTATTTATTACGTGTATATGCCTTCCTCTTCTCAAAAATAAGTTCTATAAAAACAGGACTGTGTTTTGTTCACTGATCTATCCAAAGTGCCTAGAACACTGCCTGGTACATAATAAGTACTCAATAAATATTTGTTGAATGAAGAAAAAGATTTAAGTTTACTAGCGTTTCCTTACTCATAATGAATCTGAAAGAGTTAAAAGTATTTATTCTTTAATGAATAAATCATTATATGCAAACACCGGAGTTTCTGATAAAAAATATAAAATTCTATAATTTAGACTTTATTCATCCGGCACTAAATCCTTTACTTAAACAGGGCCACTGAACAGGGTTAAGAGGGTTGTTAACCGAACAAAGGTGCTCAGAACCAGGGGAACAACAGAACCCCAAACTCGGTGGGCTGAGACCACACAGAACTGGGTGCTTTCTTCTAATATGCACAAAGGCACTGCAGGTACCAGCATCCCCTGGTTTTAAATGCCCCAAGTTGAAAACATCCAAAAACGTTTTAGTGCAAGTCCTTGCAAAATATCTTAGCTATTTCCTGGACAAATAATCGTGCTTGATGACTGAGGCTTTGATTACGTTACGTCCAAGGAACGCTATGAAAAGCAACTCACAGTGGAAAGCAGCTGGATGCTGAACCAGAAAAATCCACGTCCAAATTCCGGCCGGTTACCTAACTCGTCCAACCTCGGTTTTCAACTCTGAAAACGGGAATGGCGACAGCTCCCTCTGCATCAACTTCGTTTTCTTACTTTCCGTACTCTTGACGCACTGGCACCTGCGGCCTTGCTGGCTGAAGAGAGGCTGCCTCTCCCACAGCTTTCCGGTCCTTAAGCGACAGCAAGGAACGAGCCTTTTGTCTATGACAACCTGACCAATCCAGAGTTCAGACTCCAAGCCACCTCCTCTCTCTGGCTGTTACTCTCCGGGAGACAATGCTGCCCTGCCTTCACCACCCCACGGAAAGGTGGAGACAACCCAGGGACTGCAGACATTACTCAAACTGGCTCCCCCCTAAATCTGGTCACCCTGCCTGGTGCTTCCCACGTGGTCCTGCATGGCGCGGTGGGCCCCTCCCCTCAGACACCGTGAGGAACAAACTTCCTTTTCGATGACACCTAATCAGCTCCCGATCGGCTGGCTTCAGCACGCCTGGGCAGTTCAGTCATAAAACCTACATTTTAAAACCTCTCAATAGAATTTTTAGGAAGGATAAATACAAAGTACTTTTTGACCACAATAATCCCCTCTTCAAAATCAAAGATTTAAATGTGAAAACAAAACTAATTAAAATGCCAATGGAAAAGGAAAACCTGGGTCAATATCGTATAAATGTATAGTGAACAGACTAAAGCCAGAAGTCATAAATGAAAAGCATGGCTTTTAAATAAATAGGAAAGTCAGAAATCATAAAAATACTGCTTTAAAGATATAAAACTTCAGTTTGATAAAAACAAAATAGGGTTGTAAGATATAAACTGAAAACGTGGAAAAAAACCTTTGCAACTCACGATAGAAAACAGATTAACATCTACAGAGGCAGGAAACAGATTAGTGGGTGTTTCGGGTATTGGCAATTTCACTTTTATTACTGTAAAACTGCAGGAAGTCTCTTCAACTCAACTAAAAGCAACTACTTCCCTAAAACTGGTGTATCTACTGTTACAGTGTTGGTGAAAAGAGTTTGGATCACTGAAGTTCACTGTATCTTGTTTACTATCCATTTATATACAAGTAAACATAAACATATGAAGGTAAATTATAACCGATCTACTTTCTGATCCATTATAAATTCCATCTAGTAAAACTGAAATGAAGTGTATCTATTTATAATAAAGAATGAAGGAATTCTTTATGAATATAGCATCTTAAAAAGGCTTAAATATATGTTTTAAGATAGAAAAAAGACTTACCGTCCAAAATTTTATAAAGTACTGTAAAACTGTTGTAGCCACAAAAAGGCAATATAACAAGGAATACAATAAAAACAGCAGGAAGAATTTGTAATTAGAAAATCCCACACAGTTATTCACCCTAGAAGAATACAAAAAGTCACACTGTAAAAATATGACAAACCACAAACTCACAGAGACAAAACACAGAATGGTGTTTTCCAGGGGCTGCATGGGGCAGGGATGGGCACAGAACCTTAGCTGTGCAGGATGAGAAGCTCTGGATGCTGGGCGCACAACAGTGCGAACGTACTTTGTACCTACTGAAGTGTACACGTAGAAATGGTTAAGGTGGTAAATTTTACGTCATTTTTTAAACCATAATAAAAACAACAACAACACATACGACAGATAAAAAACTTAATCATTATTACTTGGAAATGAGCCATTTGGGAAGTAGGAGAAGCAGTGTCTTCACTGTGGATGTGTGTTTTTAATAAATTCTATGAGGAATTTGGAATTTATTTTATTTTATTATTTCTGAGAGAGAGAGAGTGAGTGAGAGGAAGAGGGAAAGGACACAGGGAGAGGGAGAAAGAATCTTAGGCAGTCTCCAAGCTCAGTATGGGGCCCAACACGGGCCTTGATCTCACGACTGTGAGATCATGACCTGAGCCGAAATCAACAGTTCAGACACTTAAACGCCTGAGCTACACAGGTGTCTCAAGCAATTTGGAATTTTGATGTTTAATTCTTTTTTTTTTTTAATTTAATGTATTTATTCTGAGAGAGAGAGAGAACGAGCAGGGGAGGGGCAGAGAGAGAGGGAGAGAAGAATCCCAAGCAGGGTCCGTGCTGTCAGTGTGGAGCCCAGGGTGGGGGGGGGCGGGGGGCGGAGGGGGTTTGATCCCACGAACCGCGAGATCATGCTCTGAGCTGAGATCAAGAGTGGACACTTAACTGACAGCCGCTCAGGTGCCCCAATGTCAATTCTTATTATGTACTTACTTGGGTTAATACATCAGATTTATAGTTAAAGGAATATATTTAATATAAACAACTACATACATATATATGCATATAAATGACTACATCAATCTTGATATCTAGGAGTAATTACACTGACCTTCAAAACTTAAAAATGCTGAGGTAAATTACTCTCAATTCTCTCCTTCCCACCTCTCCACCCCCAATGAGATTTCCTCTATTTTTTATACATACCAAGGACAGTGATGATCCATCTTAAGAATACATCTAAAAAACAAATAAGCGTAAGAAAATCCTTATAAAAATTCCCCTAATTCTAATTGCTCATAATTTTCTTCTTCTTTGGCTTAAATTTTTACCTTTACAAATAACATCTTAGAAGAACCAACCCAGTGAACATTAGGTTCGAAAATATTTCTGATATTTCGCCAAGTACTTTTACAGGTAAGAAATAATGATTTTTAATACTGGGAATTCAGTTGTGCACAGTCAACTGCTTTGAACCACATCAAATGATATTTTAATATACTGATATGGTACATGTAACACTAGGTCACTTAGGCCCAGCTTACAAATTAGCTGAGGGAGATAAAATGAAACACAGAAATCCCTAGGCTGTTTTAACCACATGCAAGACATAAAAATAAAACCATAGGAGCAAATATGTTAAAATATTACCAACGATGGGCTTGTAGATGGTTATTTTTTCCACACAATTCACAAAATTGGATTCCATAGATGAGGCACGACTATGCTTTTATAATTAAAAAAACCCCTCCAAATCTGCCTCCCCGCCAATACACATAATCCAGATTTGTATGAAGTCAGACCAGAGAACATCTCAAATACAGCCGTCTCCCCTATCTAGAGTTGCTTCTCCTCGTCTCAGCTGCCAGCAGTCACCCACGGTCTGGAAGCAGATGATCCTCCCTCTGACGCACCCAGAAGGTCAGCGGCAGCCAGACGCTGCCAGGCAGACAGGGTCTATGTCACCCACCTCCCTTCATCTCTTCCCAGTTGGGGTAGGTACACGGGAAGACATTTTTAGAGAGTCCACATTCACATACACTTATTACAGCCTATTGTCATAGTTATTGTTTTATTATTAGCTACCGTTGTTAATTTCTTACCATGCATAATTTAGGAGTTAAATTTTTTCATATAGTTACGTATGTATAGGAGAAAACATAGTATATATAGTTTCAGGCATTCACTGGGGATCTTGGGACATATCCTCAGACAGATAAGAGGGGACTGTTGTAACATAAGAAATGAATAAACTAATACCCAGAATGTTAAACAACCTAACCACAGTTCAAGGACTAGCAGAGATTCCTAAACTATAGATCTTTCCTTCAACACACTGTCTTCTCAAAAGTGCACATAAAATAAAATCTTTCAAATTTTTCTGGGAACGATGTCACAGACAGTAACTGAAAACAGTATGTTTGTGGTTTGTTATGTTTTAATATTAACAAGATAAACAAGAATACTGTCATGATAGTCTTTTTAATCCGCGAGCTAAAGTTATCTTTCTCAAAGGGGTTATTACTTGCTCATCAATGTTATTACATTAGGCGTAAGCATAGGAAGTATATTTAAAAAACATTCTATCAACTCGTATAGGAAGCGAGATTACTTCAAAGTATATTCTAGCTTATATAAATATTTTTGTTAGCCCAGCATACATAGCAAGTAATTGGAGAGGATGAAGCGTTTTTGCTAAGCATAAAGCATACAAAATATTCCATCCCCTACTCTTCTCCCGTCACCAATGTGCAGTGCTAGGGTTAAATGAAAACAAATGAGTCATACTTACATGTCACATGCTGAGCAGTGATGTGCCCGGTCAGGTTTAATCAACTGACATCTTTCACAATATCTGATGGCTACATTTAAGAATTAAAAGGAAATTGTTGAAGGATGTACAAGCTGAATTTGACTATAACATTTGCTTTCATTCTTTTACAAATAACTCTGTGAAACTGGCAACTAATCATTTAAAAAAAAATTTAATGTTTACTTATTTTGAGAGAGAGAGAGAGAGAGAGAGAGAGAGAGAGAGAGAAAGAGAGAGAGCAAGCCAGGGAGGGGCAGAGAGAGAGGGAGAGAGAAATCCCAAGCAGGCTCCGCCCAATGCAGAACTCACAAACCATGAGATCATGACCTGAGCTGAAACCAAGAGTCGGATGGATGCTCAACCGACTGAACCACCCAGGTGCCCCTCAAAAAGTACTTTTTAAAACCATGATTATGGATGAATAACGACAATATCATCATAGTCAGATGCTCACTGTTCTCTGCGTGACGGCCTCTAAAGCAAACAGATTGTACCGACTTGGCAACAAGGCCAATGGTCTCTCGCAAACTGTTGAAACTTTTACAGATTAGAGCAATTAAACGGTAAATACTCTACTTGATATTCTAAGTGTAGTGGGCTTCTTTGGGGCGTATCTGCCTGGTCGAAAAGCCACTCTCTCCTCCTCTGGGGAACAAGTCCAGACCACCCTTCCCCCTTCTAGTTCGTGCTCTCTCTCTCCCGCGGATGCAGCACAGAGACGGAGCGCTGGAGCTGGGAAACACGCGACGGTGATGGTCTGCCATGTGACTTGGGAAAAAAATGAAAACTCATTTGGAGGCAGACAGTGTTACAAATCAAACAGATCTACAGGAACCAGAAGAAACAAGCTCCACACAGTCCCAGCTTTGGCTCTCCAATTCCGGTTCCAGTTCTGTCTTGCAGTCTTGCCCTTAAGATACTGGAAATACCCACCAATTCCTGACACCATCTCATATTTTTCGGCGGTTTTTTGGGGTGAGAGTTAAAAAGCCTAAGTTGCTGCCTATTACTTGTGATCCTATTTGTTTGAGCCTATTTTCTGTACTATTACTGTTTGTTTCCTAGCACAGAAAATAGGTTCAAATAAAAATTTAAATTAACGATACCCTCTAAAAATTGCACGGACAATGTGTGTTACAATCTTTTTGGAAGGAAATTTGGGAGCATCTATAAAAACTTAAGATGTATATGTTCTCTGACCCAGGATTTCTACTTCTAGAAAATTCTACAGACATGTTCACTATAGCATTATTTTTAACAATAAAATATTATGAATCACTTAAATTATGTAAATGGCTAGGCATTTTATATCTATCCATACAGTGGAATACCATGCAGACTTTAACGAGAATTTTCCATACAAAATACACACGTACCCTAAATTGGAAAAATGCAAATACATCAGATGAAAAAAAGCAAATTGTAGAACAGTTTGAATATATAGCATGTTTCACAACTCTAAGGGAAATAAGTATATTCTTTTCTCTTCACATATCCCAATAAAATATATCCACCTTCTAGAGGTGAATTAACATGTAAGAGAGACAAAGTGCTATTCTGAAGCTTTGAAGCAATGTTATACTTGCTAAAAGGCACTATCCGGGTAACTAAATCTGTATTGGTTAATACCTATCCACTCTAGTTGTTGAAATATATTAATTGCATGTAAGTTTTGTAATACTCTGCCAAGTATGAAAATTTTCTGCGAGGATGTAACAGGGTCCCCCCGGAGAACACTGCCAGGGTGAAGGGCAACCTCACTTTTCATTTGGTGCCCTAAAAATTTTTTTTTAGATCGTGTGCATGTATTACTTTTGTAATTTCAACAAAAACGTCTTTAAAATGAAGGGGATGTAGGTAAATACCCACTCCTTAAATGAGTAAGCCGTACTACACTGAGGGCCTTCTAGAGGGCCTTAACCCCATCACCGGGGTTGGACACTAGGGAGGTCAAACCAGACAATGTAGAAAAAGGAAAGCTTTAGGACCGTAGGAATGTGCTAGCTGATCTCTCCATTCAACAGATGAAAAACACCCCAAAGTCGAGAGGAAGTAATCTGCCCAAAGGCTAAACACAGCTGAACTGGCGGTTAAGTAAGATGAGGGTCAAGGGTATCTTAGTTTCTTTTTCCTCTATTCTTCTACTCAAAATTCTGAGATGGTAATTTTGCCCTGAGAGGAGACTAAACTGAACAGACTTTTTTTTTTCAGTTTTTATTTATGTGTTTTGAGACAGAGACACAGTGTGAGAGGGGGAAGGGCAGAGAGAGAGGACCCCAAGCAGGCTCCGTGCTGTCAGCATAGAGCCCCGTGCGGGGCCCGAACTCACAAAACCGTGAGATCATGACCTGAGCTCCCACTGAGAGTCAGATGCTTAACCGACCGAGCCAGCCAGGCGCCCCTGAACAGACGTTTGAAGAAGACTTGTGGTGGATCTTGAGGACTGAGCGGATAGAGGAACCGGGGAAAAGGAAGCAATCAGAAAACTTCAGTTTCTGGTCTAGGGCACCTAGATGAACGAGGCGGCAAACCACCGAAGGGAGCCCGGGTGAGGGCGGGCCGGGCGGGTAGCCTGGGGTAGGCGTTTTTCATGGATTCATTCTCTCACCCATTCATGCAGCAAGTACTGTATTCAGAGAGTTTCTGCCATGTGGCAAATACTGCTTGACGGTATTAAAGTCTGAATTGATGCGCCCAGTTCTGTTTGGGTTTGTAGGTTTGGGTAATAGGTGGCTCAAGGACAGCTGTCCTGGGGGAGGCCTGGGAAGACGATGGAGCAGCACGACCCCGAGCTCACCTCATCCCACGGACACCCACAGATCACGGACACATCGGTGCAAGAAACCCAGAACAGGAACCAAGCGGGAGATGCCGAACTGGGCGGCACAGGCCAAGGAGAGTGGGAAGCCTTAAATGACGGGTCCCTGGCCCCCAGGGGGAGAGGGCTGCAGCCCTGGGGCAGGGAGGTGGGAGGCCTCCAGGCAGACAAGCAATCCTCGAGTGTAGCTGCAACTCCGCCCGTGTACCTGACGTACAAGAAAGGGTCTGGGATACAGGTGAGTGCTGGTGTGACGGTGTCCTTGAATCTGCTCTAATTCATATGAGGAAAGTGAACTCCTTCTTGAAAACTATTAAAGAAAACAAATTGAGACATGATAAACGAATGATCACAATATCACAGTGTCAGAATTCCATAACTGAAAACAAAAGTTGAAGGAACAGTACAAAAAGAATTGGGGCAGGGCACCCTTGTGAAGTAATAGAAAAATAAGGGGCGCTCGGGTGGCTCAGTTGGCTGAGCATCTGGCTCCTGAATTTGGCTCAGGTCATGATCCCAGGGTCGTGGGATCAAACCTTGTATGGGACTCTGCACTGAGAAGGGAGCCTGCTTAAGATTCCCATTCTCTCTCTCTCTCCAAAAAGAAAAAAAGAAAGAAAAAATTTAGGAGGATGAATAATCATTCAAGGATGCAGAACAGAACTATACTAGAAAAGCAAAAAGAAGAAAGCTTCTCAAGAAGTCAGAGGGCAAAAGCCACTGAGCTCAAGTAGGGAGAATGGAGGCCAGCTGTCTGGAATCACGTGGGAAGGAACACAGGCCCTGGGTACAGACAGCTGACCAGAGGATCTGACTCAAAATATAATAGTGGTTAGAATATCAACAGAACCAAATTTTTGTTGTGACTGTTGTTTTATTTATTTTGAGAGAGAGAGAGAGAGAGAGAGAGAGAGAGAGAGAGAGTATGTGAGTGGGGGAGGGGCAGAGAGAGGGGCGGGGAGCGGGGAGCGGGGAGAGAATCCCAAGCAGCCTCCTCGCTGTCAGCACAGAGCCTGATGGGGGGCTTGAACCCACGAACTGTGAGACCGGGACCTGAGCCGACGTCAATAGCTGGATGCTTAACCGACTGAGCCACCCAGGTGCCCTGAAATTTTTGTTGTTGTTTTTAAGAGAGACATACTTTGACGCATACCTGAAAGCAGAAGGAAGAAGTTGGATGTAATTTATTAAGTGGAGAAGCAAGAGTTTTAGGAGAAAACTGGGGGAGAAGAGAGGAAAAAGGTCAGCAATCTCCATGCAAATATACGAAAGGACGAGGGGTGCCTGCGTGGCTCAGCTGGTTAAATGTCTGGCTCTTGATTTCAACTCAGGTCACGATCTCACGGTTCATGAGGTTCAGCTCCACGTCAGGCCCTATGCTGACAGCGCAAAGCCTACTTGGGATTCTTTCTCTCCGTCTCTGCCCCTCTACCGCCCTCTTCTCTCTCGAAATAAATAAAATCAACATTAAGAAAAAAAAGGAGAGGAACACAGACACCAAGAGGAAACTGATAAGCTCTGGAAAAGCCAGCCTGTAAGGGTGTGGTGACAGTGCACTGTGCTGGGAGCAGCAGGGACTCTGTCACCAGTCAGGTGAGATGCCAGTCCTCCGGCCAACCGCGTCAGTTACTGGGTCAGTAACTCACTTTCCACGAGCCTCAGTTTCCTCCTGTGTGAGTGCAAATAATACCAGGTGTAAGGGACTGCCGTGCAGATTAAATCCAAAATCTTCTAGAACATATCAGATTCTCAGTAAAGCAGGTGTTATTCATAGGATAATAAAAATTATTTCTGGTAAATATATGATTACAATTCCTGATAAAATAGAAATTCGGACTATGATGGGAAAAATCACGGAGAGAAGGCTAGTTAGATTCGCAAGTGCACAAATGGTGCGACACTAGAACTGGGATGACACAGAGAAGGTCGGCAAGGCCCCCGCACGAGAGTGACGTGCAGGGAGCGCAGGAGCGGCCCCGGAGGAGGGACAGATTCATTCAACAAACACCTACCGAGGGCCTATTAATGAGACACTTCGTTAGGGACCACGGGAGAAACTCCTGACTGCCAGACTCTTAGAATCAGGTCGAGGAGGTGAGATAAACAGAAATGACTATGAGGCTGTGATTTGTGATCGACAAGGTAAGAATTTGAGAAGTTCCAAGCACTTTTAAAAATTACTTCTTGTTCAAGTGAATAGAAATGGGTGAAAAGTAGACATTAAAACTTAAACTGGATTTAAAGAGGAAAAAATAATCATTCTAGGCAGAGGAAAAGACATTTCACAAAGGTGGGGAAAGACAGAGTGCTTCAGCACAGAGTTGATACAGGGAAACAGAGTGGGACAAAGGGAGAGAGACGTTGGTTGGATCCACCCTGTGGAGACTAAATTTTGTTTGTTTGATGAATAGATAATAATATGTCCACATGGTTCAAAAAGACCAAAGAGGAAGTGAGTGAAAAGCTTCCCTTCTGCCCCCGGAGATCCTTCCTGTGGAGGCCGCTCTGTCACTTTCATTCGTCTCTGGTCTGTGGAAGGTCCACTTCCTATAATACGTGTTTCTGTAATTTTGTTTTTTAAAGAATGAATAGATTTGACTTCTACAACAAGAAAAAAGAATGAAAGTCCCCAAAGTTTGGAATTCTAAGCAGCAGAAGTGCAGTATGAAACAGTGCTCCCGAGCTAGGACTCTGCCTGTCGTCAGAAGGTAAGAAGCTGTAAATCTCAGACCTTATCACTCGGGGACTTTGGACCCCTCATTGTGCCTCCTGTCCTCATCTCTAAAATGAGGACAAGTGCATCACCTACCTCAGAGTTGTCCCGAGGATTAAATAATCACCAGCAAAGTGTGTAAGACTGAACAGATGAAGGATATTATTCAGATTAGAGGAAAGTCATTATAATTAATGAAAAATAATAAAGCTTAAAGTGTAAAGATTTTACATCAGCGGCCATTAACTCTTCAGGACACATGTACTGCTCTGAAAATCAGATGATCTTGCTATGAATGGGCTACTCTGAAAGCTACACGTACCCACAACTTTGCATATTATCTCAGGATTCATAAATTCTTCAAAATCTTGGATTTTAGGTTAAGAACGTCTCATCTACAGAACTAGAAGCGCAAATAATTATTATAAACCACACTTTTCATGATTGAATAGAAAAAGGATTATTTTATATTAGCTATCATTTACTGAAAATTTATAATTATATACCAAGATCTACACTAAATGCACATCTCATTTACGTATCTCACTTAATATTTCCACTAACCCAAAGACGTAGATATGTTTAGCCTTGTTTTAAAATAAGGACACAAGCACTTACAAAGCTAGTGACTCTCGCTACACTAGTAATAGAAAAGCTGGGGTCTGATCTGATATTCACGTTTTCGTTATGTATGGCAATGTATTAGTCATGCAAAATGAATAGTATTAAGCGCACGAAAAATTTAAAAATCAAACACCCCCTCCTAAAATCTGGCACAAACTTTGTACTTCCTTAGTCACAACGTGTAATGTGACTATACGAAAGTAAAGTTCCTTTTGCTTCCCCGCGGAGTTCAGCAGCATAGTGGGTTCTAGGGCCACAGCACCTCGATTTTATGCCAATTTTTCACATAGTCTCTGTCTGACCTTGAACAAGTTATCAACCTCTCTGTGTCTCAGTCTCCTCGCCTGTGAAATGAAGACAACAGTGTCTACGGCACAGGGCTGTTGTGAAGTTTAAATGAGTGTGTGTAAAGCACTCAGAACTGAGTAACTGTCGGCCATTACAGTATCTGCTATTTGAACAAACTCAGGAGGTACGTAATACATAACGTAAAACAATTTCCTATATTGAAGTGACCACACTGGTCACTCAGAAATTCATCCCCATCGTAAGACTCTCACCTGAGAAAAGGAAGGTGCTGGAGGAGTCACCCACCTCAGTGCAGGAAGTGGGACAGCAGAAATACCAGTGGCTTTGGAACCAGGCTAACCCGAGTTCAAATTCTGGCTCTCTGAATAGTAGTTTTAAAAACTGAACAGAGAGCACCCCGGTGGCTCAGTCGGTTGAGCGTCCAACTTTGGCTCAGGTCGAACTCATAGTGAGTTTGAGCCCCACCCTGGGTTCACTGCTGTCAGCGCAGAACCCACTTCGGATCCTCTTTCTCGCTCTCTACCCCTCCCCCAGCCTCAAAAATAAACAAACATTAAAAAAAAAAAAAAAAACTGGAACAGGCTTCCTCCCCTTTGTGTCTTTTATTCCTATCCATTCTAAGTTCGTGCATTCTTGATTAAAAAAAAATTACTCTTGTGATGACACACGATATTCAAATTCAAACCAGAATTTCCAAAAGATGGTTCACTAAGAATAACAAATGAAATTTTTAGCCATGATGTTGAGTTGGAAAAAAAATGCACAGAGACTCATAGTGAGCCCCTTAAAAAATCAATTATCAGGGCACCTGGGTGGCTCAGTCGGTTGAGCGTCCGACTTCAGCTCAGGTCATGATCTCACACTCCGTGAGTTCAAGCCCCGCATCGGGCTCTGTGCTGACAGCTCGGAGCCTGGAGCCTGCTTCAGATTCTGCGTCTCCCTCTCTCTGACCCTCCCCCATTCATGTTCTGTCTTTCTCGGTCTCAAAAATAAATAAAAATTAAAAAAAAATCAGTTATCAACATATGTACATATATGGACATATCTCTGAAATACCACAGAAGATACAGAACACGGGAAAATCTTGTTCTTGAAGACATTATCTGCAGCAATTACAATATCCATTTAATAGTCAAATCACGCAGACATATCTTGGCAGGGTTAATTATATTTTAAAACTTCTACGGAAAGGAAAACTTAAGACTGTTTTTTCTTACTCCTTGAAGCTGATGTGGTGTAGATAGGTAAGTCCCTTGCCGCTCTTCTCAAAATTTCTTGTTGTCTTTCTTGGCTGAATTCCTTTTCGTAACGTTCCTTTTCAGAATTGGACAAATAGAACTATAAAAGGAGAAATAACTGTTAATTCTTTTTAATCCCATGATCATGAACTATCACACTCAGAAAAACGTTTTATCCAGAACAAACAAAAAACATTTTCTTCCATGAAGAAAAGGCAAAATTTGTTTTCAGATTTAAGAGGCTAAATCAAGTACATTTTAACAAAACTACATACCTTTGACAGATTAAAAAATATCTGCCCTCTATTCTAATGATGGGAAAGAATATGAACTAGAAAATTGTGTATCTTTGCTTTCTACAGACAAAACTAAATACCTCCCAACCATAAAGGGTTAAGTATACACTTTCTACTAGAAAAACTCTGGTGTTCGAAAATTAGTGTCAAGAAATTTTTAATTTTTGGAAGGATGGCCAAAGATTCACTTGCTTTGGGTAACAGGTTAAATCGCGGGCATGGGGTCCAACCATTTTCTGGCCAAATATCTCAGTGAGGACAAGCCATTCTTTTACTACTTTGTTTTAGCTTTGAAAAAGCTAACCAACAGGAGTACTTTCTGCAAAATGACTAAGGGTTGTCAAGGCAGGCATAGTCTCCTTTTCTCCAAGAGCGATTCCTTTATGGAGTTATTTGTAGTTTCCATCTCTCACGTCTTTAATCCCACAGTGTGGCCAGCTTGCAGTTCGTTTCCTTGAACAGCACCTTCCCCACAAAGGACTGTCCAGAGCTGCTCTTCTTGTCAGGTCGTGGTCATCCCAGCATCTCAAGGACCCTGAGTCTTATGCCTCTATAATTTCAGGCAGATAGCTGCTTCCAGTTTCTCTCTATTTCACAGAATTTCTTTTTCAACTAAAAATGGCTTGAGACTTACTCTGTTTCTCAATTTTTACTTACAGGGTTTTGCTTGAATGGAGTTTCATCTCTTTCCGTTCAAGTATTTTGAGCCACCTGCTAACTCACTACTAAACGTTCATACTCCTGGTGCCCCACCATCAATAATAACAGTATTAGCTTAGCAGTGCAGTCTCTCCTATTACAAACAAGGCAACAGTTTGGCATGTCTGAAGGAGCTCTGGGTTGAGGAACTTTCTAAGACTGCGCATCTACTGACAGAGCTGACATTAAGATACAAGTCTTTTGAGTTTTACTCCAGCATGCGTCCCTCCATACTGCTAACGTAAAATAAACGTTCTTGATTTTTGCAGACTATTACTCTAACCTGACCAGACAGCACAGTTCAGGATGTGGAAGTCTATTTAGATTACCTCACCTGGTTCTCACACTCAAATCTTGATGGCACAAGAAATCCCCAAATGATTTGCAAGGAGTAATACAAATAAAAAGGACAGAAAGCAGTCAGAAAAGATTCCCATAATCTTAACATGAGACTGTGGAGGTCACTTATCTAACCTCCCGGGCAGGTAGGAATCTTCAGACGACGTTTCTGAGATCCAGTCCCTCTTGAATCAGATAATGAAGTACTTCCCTGCTTTGCAAAATGGCCCATTCTCTTTTAAGAGAATTATAACTTGTAACTTGTTTGAATTAAACGTTCTTTCCTGACATGATGTGCCCCTGTAGCATTCACAGTAAAGTATAAGAACCATATGGTATGATGATAAATATGTATTTGGAAAGGAGACATTCCTTGTAAAACGTGAACAGATTTCCCTGGACCGTCCTATTTCTAGCCAGGCCTCAACATCATCACTCTGCCTTAAGGACTACTGTCACAAACTATGAAAAACTTAAACGAAATGAAAATCTCACGAGACACCAGAATTTTAGGTGAGGAATGGAACAAAAAAAAAATGTTAATGGGTTCGAGTTCTGAAATTATTATTATGATTCTGGTTTTCATTAAAAGCTATGACTATCATTCAAACTATAAAACGCCAGTATCTTAAACTCAGTGTTCAGATGGTTCCATTTAAATACACATTAAATACCAGTTAAGAACCTGGCACTGTTCCAGGTAACAGGAATCCACAGATGAGTAACAACGTGGCCCTTGCCTCCAAAGTCCGTTTCTACAGTCCGGTCGGAAGGTCAGCCATGCCAACAGAGAAGTACAAGTTACAAATCAGCGTAAGTGCCAGGTACGATAAAAGCTCCCTTAGGACGGAGCGGGAACTGCCAATGAAAGCGTCTTGGAGGAAGTGGGGTCCGGGCTGGGTTCTGAGAGATAAACAGGAATCTTGCGGGAAAACAAGGAGGGGAAGAGAATCTCGGTAACAGGCGCAGCATGCAGAAAGCACGAAGACGTGACCGCAGCAAGGTATAGTCAGCGCGAGATAGGACTTGGCTGTCGAGGGCCAGGAAGAAGCAGTGGAGATGACGCTGCTAAGATGTTAGGTCACGAAGGGTCTCGTGCACCGTGCAAAGGAGCGCGGCTTGCACCCTGTAGCTGTCACGAAGGGTCTCGTGCACCGTGCAAAGGAGCGCGGCTTGCACCCTGTAGCTGTCACGAAGGGTCTCGTGCACCGTGCAAAGGAGCGCGGCTTGCACCCTGTAGCTGTCACGAAGGGTCTCGTTGCACCGTGCAAAGGAGCGCGGCTTGCACCCTGTAGCTGTCACGAAGGGTCTCGTGCACCGTGCAAAGGAGCGCGGCTTGCACCCTGTAGCTGTCACGAAGGGTCTCGTTGCACCGTGCAAAGGAGCGCGGCTTGCACCCTGTAGCTGTCACGAAGGGTCTCGTGCACCGTGCAAAGGAGCGCGGCTTGCACCCTGTAGCTGTCACGAAGGGTCTCGTTGCACCGTGCAAAGGAGCGCGGCTTGCACCCTGTAGCTGGCCGGCAGCCGCTGCAGGGTGATGGGAGGAGCGATGGGGCCGTATCTTGTCCTCGGAGAGAGGACGCCTAGTGACAGAAGATGCCTGCTGGCTCTTCAGATGCTGCTCCTCCTCACCGTTCATTCATTCACATATTTAGCAATCTGCCTGCTGTGTAAGACGTCTGACTCGAGGCAATGGGGACAGAGCAATAAACAACGGAGATCCTCCCTTCAAAGAGCTAAGACTTCAGTGAGAGAGACACTGTGCTTATAGAGGTCTCAGTTTAGGTGCCACATCCTCAGAGGTTTCCTTGACCATATGACCCGAAGTAGCTTTTCTCCCTGGTGGCTTTTATTGTTATGCTTTACTCCATCATCATGTTCTCACTCTAAAGCTAGGTAAATGTATCACAGTTATAATCATTTGTTTACCATCTGTGTCTCCCGTGTCTGTCTTGTTCCCTTAATTCCCAGAGCCTAGCACAGTCTGGTAAACAGGAGGTGCTAAGTACTTGCTGACAAAGAATGAAGAATATACCCAGGGGCGCCTGGGTGGCTCAGTCGGTTGAACGTCTGATTTCAGCTCAGGTCACGATCTCCCAGTTTGTGAGTTCGAGCCCCGCGTCGGGCTTGCTGCTGTCAGCGCAGAGCCCCGCTTCGGATCCTCTCCCCCTTCTTGTTCCACCCCTCCCCCGCCCGTGCACGCTCATGCTTGCTCTCTCTCTCTCTCTTAAAAATAAAAACACTAAAAGAAAAAAAAGAAAAAAAGAAAAAAATACCCGTATGTATAACTTAACTTTCCTAAAAATGTAGAGCTTTTTAGAGTCAAACGATTTCCCTGCGTCTGATGGCCAAGTGTTTTTCTAACCTCTCAGCTCACAGAGTCCTTTTAATGCAGTTACTTTAGGAGCCACCTCACAGCTTTGTAACTCCTACGAGGAGCTACCTCAGTCAGCCATCAGAGAACCACAAACTCCTGCTCTTTTCTGGCTGTCACCCTAGCTTAACTTAGCCGCCCTTGACGATTTCATAATCAACTCATTCAGTAGTGAACACCTACTACGTGCGAAGTAGTGGGGAGACGGGTGTAGCACAGAACAGCATGAAAATGATCTCTGCCCTCAAAAAACGGACAGTAAAGTGATGCATTCAAGGCACCAGGCAACTATGAAACTGGACGGTAAGTTCTATGACGGGAAGGTGGAGCATGCCAGGGCAGGGCCACTGGCCACAGGCCGGGGCAGTCAGCTCACCTTCTCAGAAGAGGGAGCGTGAAGAATGGGGGTGTATGTAACGGCTTAGGTCCTGGGCTGAATGCTAGATGGATGCAATATGACAAAACAACAACCAAAATAAGTAAATAACACTCAAATGGCGCTTATTACGTGCTGTGTATTCTTCTGAGCACTTTACATACACTATTAACCATATACTGTTATTATAAACATTACTAACCACATATATTATTAATTTATTCAACGTTTACAACAATCCCGTAAGGCATATACTAGTATTGTCCTCGTTCCACAGGACAGACGTGAGGTACAGACGGTTGAGGGAAGTCTCCAATGTTGTTGAGCCGGGGCAGTCTGGGGCCGGAGCCTGAGTTCTTCACCTCTACACTGTACTGCTTCTCAAAAGCATTACCGACTGTGTTTCTTATTCTATGTTTTCTTTCCTATAATGACAACTATTTACTTCTACACATGCTATATTTTCAACGGCCATCACTAGTATTAAGTGATCCAATAAAATCAGTTCCTTTTCAACTCAGAGCTTAAGGTATGGATGGCAGTTTGTAACATAACTTTAAAGGGGCGACTAATTATTGTCAAATGTCTGAAGAATATATGAAGAAACACAAAGTTTGATCGATGATTTCACTACCCCTTAAAACAAAAGCACCCAATAGAAAAAAAGGGCAAAAACCATTTGGCATTTTCTTAATGCTCAATTACACACCACATAATGATCCAGCAGTTGTAATCCTAGGCATCTACCCAAAAGAGCTATATATGTACGTTTGTAAATATGCATGTATGTGTATATAATATGCATATGCAGAAGAATGTTTACAGCAGCCCTATTTTTAACAGCCTTAAACTGGAACCCACCCAAATGCCCTTGCCCATGAACAACAGACCAGCTAAACAAACTGTTATTTACCGCAACCGAATACTCAACAAGAATGAGAATGAATGCTTCACAACTATATGCAACGACACGGATGAATCTCGCAAACGGAATGTTAATGAAAGAAGCCAGACACACAAACACACAGAGTGTAGGATCCCATTTACATGAAGTGCAAAACCAGGCAAAGCAAACTGATGCTATCAGGGGGGCAGGAGAGTGGTTTGTGGCAGGTGGGTGCCTGGAAGGGCGCACGAGGAGGCTTACGAGATGCTGGAGATGTGTCGTGTCTTCGACTGGGTGGTGGTTACTAAAAGGTGTTCGGTTTGTGAAAATCCATCAAGCGTACACTTATGTTTATACTCTTCTGCATGTATGTTCTACAAAAAGTTAAATGAACGTTGATATCATTTTTAAATACAGGGTCTATAATTCTGAAAGAATTTGATAGGAGGGGAAATCATCATCATCATCACCTATCACTGGTTGCCAACCATGTGGCAGGTACTGTGTTAAAAGCTTTACGTGAATGAATCTCACTCAATCCTCACAAACATCTTACGGAAACAGGCACTATTTGTTAGCTCCATTTTCCCATGAGAAAACTGAGGTTCAGAGACACTATGTAATGTGTTAGAGCAGAAAATCAAACTCAGGTAACCCTAATGCCAGAGAGCATATTCTTAGCCACCTAGCTATACCAAATGTCAGTCAGCTATGTCAAGGCAGGAGAAACACACTGGTCTTAAAACTTACTCTACATGAATATTTACTCACATTATTTTTCCCAATGGAACCTCAAATTAGAAGAAACACTAGACATACTAAAGTATAACAAACAATAGCCTAGACAAGTTGTTCTCACAACCAAAACTTTCTTCTGTCGCAGCACATTTGTTCAGGCCTGAGAAAATACGTTAAGGTGTCCAAAAATAAACTCTACTTCTCTAATTCAATTCTCTGTCCCTTAAGATTTTTTACTCCAATAAAAAAAAAAAATATGTCTTTAAGAAAACATAGCATGGCAGAAAAATACCAGTATAAGCAAACGTTAGCACTATTCTCGATCTCAGCGAGCTGAGCGGGTTGTATCTGAGACCGGGCTGACGACTCACATTCACAGTGTGGAGTCACCAAGCGAGTTCATGAGCGGAAACAGAACAAATGCATTATGTAATAAAGTTTTAACGAAGGTAACACAGGGAAAATAATTCCACAATTAGCTACAGCATTTGGCAATTTACCAACATGAAATTTACCTCTTTGGAGGGGGAAGCGGGAGATGTGAAAATTGTCATCCAATAGGACCATACAAACATAACAAAGAACAGATGGAAAGCCACAAGGTAAACAACGGCCTTTCCTGGTAAATAAAAACAAATAACATTTCATTGAATCCAGGTGAAAACAGGAAGAAGCTTTACATTAAAACACAATATTTAGGGTCAGGAGGCTTAATCCAATAAATAACCTTCATTAAAATCTACTGAGGACATCAAATATGTAAACGCCTTTATCTGCATGACGTCACAATTACAGATATGAGAAACATTCAATTCCTGCATTTAAGGGTTATCAGCCTGGTTTGTAAGTAAAGACTGCAGTCTAAGAGATTTGATTTTATTAAAACGCTTAAGGTTCAAGTTGAAACACCTTCTCTCAGTGTACTTCAAGGTCTTTCTAAAAGTTACATCTAAAAGTTACATTTTAAATGATTTAAAACTTACTTAAGACAGAAGCCACCACCATGAACATTAAGTCCAAGGAACTATCAGCTGAAAGTAATACAGGGAGTTCCCATCACAGTGAGTAATGAGTCATCTGAAAAACTCAGTTCCTGGATTGTCCAGAGAAGTTACGCTAAATTTCATTCTCCTTTCCACAAAGGGTACCCAAGAATTTTCAGCCCCTTAAAATTCCTGCCATAACTGGTTCCCAAGTAGATTAGCGTAACATTCTAACACCCTTAGCTCCAAATATCAACTCACAGATATAATTCAAAGCTTTTTGTTGTTTCTGCAGTTTTTCTGTTTGAAAGAAGCAGAACAGGTTTCCGAAAGGAGCAAGGACTGTTTACCAGGTGCCTAAAGTCCTTTTCCATGTGGAAGGTGGCACCACAAACCACGGAACAAAACCAAGAGACACAAGCATAAAAGTCTGCAATTCTACTCGTTTTGAAAGTTGAGATCAAATATTACTTCTTCCACATAAGCCTTCTCCATTACTTTTGCAACTCATTACCTCTTCATACCATACTGCCTCCAAAATCTGCTCAGACTTCAGTCAAAGCACTTAATTGGTTTCATTAAAGTTAGCTGCTTAATATTGATGACCTAATACATGCAAAACATTTAAAACAGTGCCTGGCACATAATAAATCCTTAATAAATACTGGCTATTTTTTTAAGTAATCTCTACGCCCAATGTGGGGCTCGCACTCACAACCCTGACATCGAGAGTCGCATGTCTACTGACTCAGCCGGCCAGGAGCCCCAGTACTGGCTATTATTATCATTACTATCCAAGAATCTTAATTTCCTCTCAAAATTTGGTTCTTTTTGCACGTTCCCTATTTCAGTGTTTCCCAAGTTAAAGAAATGATAAAAGTTTTCACTGGTCTGCAGTGAAATGAGAAACATGAAGAACAATGTAGTGAAGTTTTCATAAAGCTAACATGTATTGAATTCGAAGTACTATTCTTCTTTGGTCTGAGGTTATTTTTCTCTCACTTCTGGTTTAAAAAGTGTTCTGTTGAAATAAAATAACGATAAAAAAAATTAACAATCGTTGGACCCAGCCTTTTCTTTTGCCGTTATACTGGTGCATGTGTGGCTAAGAGAGCAGAACCACCAGTCCCACAGTTAACTGGCGCGGGAAGCCCGGGCCCAAGGACTCCTCACATCGCTCCGCTGATCGGCACAAAGTCCTTCAAATTCCAATTCCTAAAATCTCCTTCAAAGTAAACTCTCTCTCGTTATTTTCACTCTCAGTGTAACAGCTCATATCCTGTTGCTGATCTCATTTGGTTCACTGCAAAAGCCAACTGGTCTCCTTGCCTCCAGCCCATCTCAATGGCCAGTGTAAAATGTGTTGTTCAGAGTATCACCTTGGCTGTGACACGGCTGGGAAGGAACTCCACGTGCATGACTGGTGTATGCGCTGTAAACCACTGGGACTTCTTGGTAGCCACGTTTGACCACAGCTACTCAGATCACTAATTCCACCCACTGAAAGCCTACCTGAAGGTATATAATGTATACCTTATTTCTAACCCTCCCTGTAGTCCTGGAAGGTGTTCTTTCAGTTTACAAACGTGAAACCTGAGGCTCAGAGAACTTAGTATCTTGCCCAGTGTCACTTAGTAAATGATAAAGCCAGAATTCAAACCCACATCCACTTGACAAAAATCCAAGGTTCTTTTCATTACATCGTATTTTCCAAAAGTATATTTTCCTTCACTTTACCCACCATCTTAGTAGTTACATCCGATTTCAGAGCCAACATCTGATGCCAAGATAAAATCTTTCCCACAACTCCCATCTATCTTCAAATTTGCTTTTCAACGTCCACTAGAACGGATTGTCACCCTCACTGAAAATTCTGGTTTCTGAAAATCTCTGCTCCCTTCAGGTTGAACCCCATGGTCTACCCAGTGGATTCATTATTATTCCTTCGTTCGACTTTCCTTTGGAAAAGTATACTGGAGCTCAGTCTCCTACTGTTATATGAACAGTGAGGCATTTACTGAGTCTGCAGTATTATTTTTACTTAGCTTGCTTCACTTCTTTATATTTTTGCCTGGCCTCCATATTCAATCAAATTTGTCAATCTTCGTCTGTATACTACTGTATAGCTTTGAGATAAACGGTAACCTTGAGGTACTTTAAACTTCTTAATCATTTAGTTACTTACAACTAAGGTCAGCATATGAAACAATATACTCTCAAAATATTTTTAAAGACATTTAATATATTTTTAGAGTATTTCTGCTCTCCACAGAACAAAATGGTTTCTGCTTTAAAAAATCTCAACCCTCAGCTAAAAGAACAAAACAGATAAATCTCTTAGCATAATGCCTGAAATATAATAAGTTCTTAACAAATGGAAATTATCACATTATAATGTAATCAAACACTGCTTTTATTTATTTATGTTTATTTTTAATCTTGAGAGGGAGGGAGAGAGAGAGAGAGAGAGACAGACAGACAGACAGAGCACAAGCAGGGGAGGGGCAGAGAGAGAAGGAGACACAGAATCCAAAGCAGGCTCCAGGCTCTGGGCTGTCAGCACAGAGCCCAACATGGGGCTTGAACTCACGAACCACAAGATCATGACCTGAGCCGACATTGGACGCTCAACCGACTGAGCCACCCAGGCGCCCTGATGAAATACTGCTTTTAAATAAATTAGAAATAATGTGATTGTTAGTAAGAAAACTTCTGGTCACATATATATGCTATAAACCATTGGTCAGAAGTAACAAAGTAAAATCTTAGTTAACTAAGCAAATTAAATAAAAGCAAAAAAAAAATCTATAAATCAAAAAATCTGATTCAAAAATCACCTGTAAGTGAATTTAAAAAAACAAACAAATAAGCAAACAAAAAAACTCCATCAAAAGAATCTTTGAAAGACATGGGCAAAATAGCCCCAAGAAATAATAAGTTAGATGTTCTTTTATAAATACTTCAGAAATTTCTCTGCTTTCTGTATCTGTGCTATCACATATAGAAAACAGTTTTGATTTAAAGGAAGAAAATCAAGCCTACCAAGGGGAAGTCTATATTCCTCTCCAACCCTGGCTAGAACTGACAAATCAGAGTCAAAGGCAACTTGAGATCTACATGCTTAATGCCTAATTCTTTCCAATAAGAATAAGTATTTATCAGTAATTTCTAACTGTTCAACTGCTTTACAAATCCTCTGGATTTTGTATCTCAAATCAAATTTTATTTTTGAAATTTGATTTCAATAACTTAGTATTTTCTTTTATCCTGGTGAAATATTGAGCAATGATTTTTCCCTCTAGGCATTATCTCGTTGACTAGTTGTTACAAAAAGTAGAATTCCCTTTCAAAATAAACTCGTAATACAATTCACATATTTAGTCTGGTGATTTTGTAAGATGTCTGTGAGCAGTAAAGCATTATTTTTAACAAACACATTATCAAGAGAACCATCAGTAAAATCTGGGCGTCATGAAACAAAATCCCCTCTTCAACCCTAGCTAGAACGGATATTAAAAATCTTTGGGGGTGCCTGGATGGCTCAGTTGGTTGGGCACCTGACTCTTTGATTTTGGCTCAGGTCATGATCTCGCGGTCCTGGGACCAAGCCCTGTGTCAGTTCCATGCTGAGGGTGGGGCCTGCTTGGGATTCTCTGTCTCCCTCTGCCCCTCCCCCCACTCAAGCTCTCTCTGTCCCTCTAAAATAACTAACGAAACATTAAAAAAAAAAGAAAAAAAATCTTTGAAGTACTACTGTCAAGAGTTCTGAAGAACATACAAGGCATAAATATGTACATAAATATATCAAAGAAGTTTGGGTACTAGGTGCCTTACAAAATAACAGCTACTCCAATTTATATAAACACCACAAATGAAAAGATATCGAATGAATACAAATAAACACAATACTGTATCTCCTACTTAAACTTTAAAAACATAGATTTTATTTCTGAAAACAAAAACACATATAGTCATCACTAAATAAAAGCAAGCAGGTTGCAATTACGATACCATAAATATTCTACTTAAATTGAGACTTAAATTGCCTTACCGTTTTCTCCATTTCCAGAGAGAGTAACTAGAATAGAAGAAAAATAGTGAATAAATAATATACTTTAAACATTTTGTACATAAATTTTATTTCAGAGCAACTATTCATCCTAATATCTTTTTCACAAAAATAAAATTTAGTTATAATATGTAAACACTAATGCAAATTCAAGATTGCACACTTTTTATTATTTTTTTAAATATAATTTATTGTCAAATTGGCTAACATACAGCGTATACAGTGTGCTCCTGGTTTTGGGGGTAGATTCCCATGATTCATCACTTACATACAACACCCAGGGCTCATCCCAACAAGTGCTCCCCTCAATGCCCATCACCCATTCTCCCCTCTCCCCCACCCCTCTTCACCTCTGTTTGTTCTCTGTATTTAAGAGTCTCTTATGGTTTGCCTCCCTCCCTCTCTGTAACTTTTTTCCCCCTTCCCCTCCCCCATAGTCTTCTGTTAAGTTTCTCAAGTTCCACATATGAGAAGACTGCACACTTTAAAAACACTAAAATGCTAAACATAAAATTTTTTTTCTCCTCAACCAATCACATTAAAATTTTTTTCAGACCTTTGTTACTTTTAAACCTATCAATATGTATACAGTTATGTTTTCTTTAGCTCTTTCCTTAATGCCACCTACAGAATAAATAGGACTCTCCTCTATGGCACTCATATTTACATAATCAGTCTGGGATGTACCTTACTAAACTTTGTGAAAACTATACTCAAGACAATTTTGTCTTTTTCTATAGAAAAAAAGGAAAGGAACCCATCCCTATAATTTTTAGAGTGCTTTTTATCTCTAGCCTAAAACCCTGGGAATTGCTATTTATTCCTTCTCTCCAGGTAGTCCAATGGCTTTTAGGTCCTGTTAATTCTACTACCTAAGCCTCTTCAAATCTGTCACCTCCTTTCAATTTTTCCCATTACCTTATTTCAGGCCCTCTTCAAACATAATGGCTTAAAGACACTTTCAACTATCAGTTTCAACACACCTCACCACCAGCAAATTTGATGGCTGAATATTCTTTAACACTTCCCAGCAGCCTTCAGAATAAAGTCCAAGATCTTCAGGGTAGCAACCACAGGCCCTCTGTGATCTACCTCTCCAGTCTGTCATTTGCCCATACCTGTGGTCGAATTATCCTGAACAAACAGCAGTTTCCTAAATGTATCAAGCAGTTTCACATGTGCTGTGTGCCTCTCCAACTCACACTCCAAGGCACAGTTTAAATACTACCTCCTTTGTAAAGCCTTCCGGAGTCCCTCTTTAGGCAGAGCAGACACTCCTTTCTATCATCACTGCTCACTCTTTCATCTCTACCATGCCACACCATTTTTTTTTGCAATTACTTGGTGATATGTCTGTCTCACTCTACTGGACTGCACAGGTGTGGAATCATGTCTTAGATTGACAACCCTAAAAATTATTATTAACTGTATTTTACAGACAAGTAAGCTAAAGCTCAAAATATTTAAGTGACTTGGCTAAAGTCGCAAAACTAGTACATGTAGTGTAGCTCAAGCCTCCTTGGACTTGTATTCTGTCCTATAGTGTCTCTCACCTTATTCATTGTTTTAGTTCCAAAGCCTGGCATACAGCAGCAATGCTTAAGAAATATTTGTTAATTCAATAACCATTTTGGACTAAAATCTGTTGATAAAAGAGAGAAGTACCTGGACACCTCCTTAATAAACTAAAATATATCTACTTCAATCCCCAAACCAGCATAACTAATGAGAAACACGAGAGAAGTATTCCCACTAACGTTCAGGAACAAAATAAGCAAGTTCATGATTTTTTTTAAAGCATTGTTTTAGAGAGGCATAGGGCTTCTTCTCAACCCAGCTCAGATCAATCAGGTAGAACAGCAGAGTAGTTAGATCCTGGGCTGGTCCCCCCTGGCCTCACAGAGCATTCCCCATTTATGCTAACATACACTAAAAATATAATTTTCAATACTGTCCTGATGTGAAATGATTAGGAAGCACTAGGCAAGCCACACAATTATGAGAAATAAATTAGTGGTATACAAATGGAAAAGAAGCAAATGTATCACTACTTGTATATTGTAAGACTACATGCCTTCATAGCCAAAGAAAACCAACGGAGAAACTACCATAAACGAAGGTGGTAGTGGTATACAGAAATCAGAGCTTTCCCAACATACGTGCAATCACTCTGTAGAAATTATAAGTGAATAAAAGTTTTATTTATAAAGCCACCTAAAAAGATAACATTCCTATGGATGGACATAAGAACTGGGCAAGATCTACACGAGGGCTCCCCACAAGCCTCCACTGATACCATGGGGACGGATGCTTCATTCCTGCCCCGTGGGAATGGACATCTACCAACTGCCCAGGCCTTCACCTGCTCTGTTACGGCCCCAGTAGGAAAGTGGGGGAGGAGATACAAGAGGGTTTCCTTGTGAAAGCTGGGCCAGGGGGAAGTCTAAGCCCACGCTCAGCCTCTGCTGGAGAAAGTGGGGACAGAGTGTAGTTTTTCCATGGTTTTTGGCTGGAGCAGGGCAGTTACTGTCTAGTTTGTCTTCCTAGGTTGCCCTTCTCCTGGTTTGGCTAAAGAAAACCAGCTTTCTTGGGGTTTTTCTGTCTGTGCCCACTGGTGCTTCCAGGTTGGCAGCTTCTCTAGCATGCAGGATGGGACACATGAAGCAGGGAGTTTGCCTCAGTATCATTCCTCAGGCACCAAGGTCCTCAGCTGATCTGCCTTTCTCTCTCCACACTTCAGCATCTTATGTTTGTTTATGTTCCAGGGTTTTATTATTATTATTATTATTATTATTATTATTATTTAATGTTTATTTATTTGAGAGAGAGAGAGAGAGACAGACCGTGAGCAGGGGAGGGACAGAGAGAGAGGGAGTCACAGATTCTGAAGCAGGCTCCAGGCTCCGAGCTGTCAGCACAGAGCCCGATGCGGGGCTTGAACTCATAGACTGTGAGATCATGACCTGAGCTGAAGTCGGACGCTCAACCGACTGAGCCACCCAGGCGCCCCCGTACAATATCCAGGGGTTTTCGTTGTACTTAGCAGGAAGAACAGTAAGAGTGTGTATTCACTCGTCCCAGAACTGGAAATTCCAATTTGTTTCTTTTTACTGCAGAGTAGTATTCTATTGTATGGAGGTCCCACAACTTATTTATCCATTTACCAGCTGATAAGACATTTGCTTTTGGTTTTTGGCTACTATGAATACTCACATACAAACCTTTGGGTGGACGTATATTTTCATTACTTGGGTAAATATTAGATACAAGATTGCTGGAGCTCTGTTTAACTTTATCAGAAACAGCCACACCGCTTTCAAAAGTGGCTGTATTGTTTTACATTCCCCACCAAAAATGTATGTTACAAGTTGCTTCACACCCTCATCGACACTTGGAACTGTCAATCTTTAAACTCGCAGCTATTCTAAAAAATATATAGTGATACCTCATTGTGATTTTGTGTTTCCCTAAAGACTAATGATGCTGAATATCTTTTTACATGCTTATTGGCCAGTCCTACACTTCTTTGTGAAGTTGTGTGTTGAAATTGTTGGCCACATTTTAATCATTATTTCCTTTATTATTGAACTGTAGGCTCCTTATATATCCTAGATATAGTCCTTTAACCAATATATTGTGCAAATATTTCCATCCAGTCCATATTTTATCTTTTCACTTATTTAACAGTGAGTTTTATTTATTTTTTAAAGAAACACAGTAAAACAGTGAGTTTTAAAGAGCAGAAATATTTTATTTTGATGAAGCCTAATTTATCATTTTTTTTCTTATATGGTTCATGCTTTGGGCCCTACTTAGCAAATCTTTACCAACCAGAGGACACAAAGACTTGCTCATATATTTCTTTCTTGAGGTTATACAGGCTTTACATTTAGGTCTGTAATCTATTTTAAAAGCTGATTTTAAAAATTAGGGTATAAGAAAGATGGTATAAACAGGGCTGAAATAAATTTTATTGCATTTAGATGGCCAACAGTTCCAATCTTTTTAGCTGAAACTATCCTTTCCCTGTTGAATTGCCTTGAAACTTTTGACAAAAAACTAATTAAAAATTAAATTAATGGGGGTTATCTACGTGGCTCAGTTGGTCAAGCATCCGACTTTGGTTCACGTCATGATCTCATGGCTCAGATAGATTCTCTGCTGTTAGTGCAGAAACCGCTTCAGATCCTCTGTCTCCTCTCTCTGCCCCTCCCCCATGCTTTCTCTCTCTCAAAAATAAACATTTTTTAAAAAGCAAATAATATGTGTAAGGGTCTGTTTCTGAACTCTTATTCTGCCTATTGATGTATATGTGACCAATCTTCCCCCAATACCACACTCACTTGATTATATGTAGCTCTTAGTAAATCTTGAAATCAGACAGTGTGAGTCCTCCAACTTCTTCTTTTTGAAAGGTGTTTTGGCTATTTTAGGTCCTTTGCACTTCCATATAAATTCTAAACTTATCTTACTGATTTCTTTAAAAAAAAAAAATGCCTGCTGGGATTTTGGTTGGCTTTGTGTTGACTCCATAGATCAATTTGGAAAGAACGGACATCTTTGTAATAATCAGTCTTCCGTTCCGTGGACACAGCGCATCTCTTCATTTTAGATTTTATCTCATCGATACACAAAATCTTGTATGTATTTTGTTACATTTATCCCTAAAGTGTTTAATGTTTTTGATGTGATTATAAATAGTGCTTTTAAAAAATTTCAATTTCTAATTCTTATTAGTTAGAAATATAGCTGAGTTTTGTTTAGTGATCTTGCATCATATCCTATGAACTTGCTAAATTCACTTATTAGTTTTTAGTAGTATTTTTGTACATTCCTTGGGATTTTCTACATATATGATGTCTATTAACAGTTTTCCTCTCCCTACTATCTATGTATATGCATATACATGCTTTTTTTAAAATAAAACATCTCATGAGTTCATACTAATAATTCAAATTCAAATTCAAGTCTACAAAGTTTTTATCATTTATCTTGTAATTGTACTTTTTTTTTTTTTAAGAACTGAGAATCCTGGTTCTCAAAGACAGGATGAAGAATTAGGATATCGTATATTACTCATTTTATTTTTTAAATGCTTATTTTTGAGAGAGAGAGAGAGAGAGAGAGAGCAAGCAGAGGAGGGGCAGAGAGAGAGGAAGACAGAGGATCTGATGCTGGCTCTGTGCTGACAGCAGCGGGTCCAATGCAGGGCTCGAACTCTCCAACCACGATATCATGACCTGAGCTGAAATTGGATGCTCAACTGACTGAGCCACCCAGGCGTCCCTTATTACTCATGTTCTTTATCCCATATTGCCCACCCAACAACTTCGATAATGAGACCAATATGATTACTGAAAATATGATTACTCATTTAAATAATTTTTTCACACTGCTGTCCATTTTCTAATAGTTCTACTATATCTACATGTTGCAGCATATACCCAATTACAAACTATAGTCCCTTTTCCTTATTACCTTTACTTACAGGACTTAGGTCTCTAAGAACAGACGTATTTAATGTTCATATCAGAGTTTAAGTTGAGATCTCTGCAGTCACTCTGGTTGTCTAAAACTCATTCCCATTCTCTAGCAAACTGGTTTTGTCATAGATATTATTCAATTTGTTGAATGTTTTTGTGCTCTGGGGAGACTCAAAAATAATGCACCATCACCTTCCCAGAATCTCAGGACAGTGACTTTTTGAAAAGAACAGACCAGAGGTGCCTGGGATGGTTGAGCATCTGACTCCTGATTTCAGCTCAGGTCATGATCCCAGGGTCATAGGACTGAGCCCCAAGCTTAGCACAGAGCCTGCTTAAGATTCTTTCTCTCGGGGCGCCTGGGTGGCTCGGTCGGTTAAGTGCCCGACTTCAGCTCAGGTCACGATCTCGCGGTTCGTGAGTTCGAGCCCCGTGTCGGGCTCTGTGCTGACAGCTCAGAGCCTGGAGCCTGTTTCCGATTCTGTGTCTCCCTCTCTCTCTGCCCCTCCCCTGCTCATGCTCTGTCTCTCTCTGTCTCAAAAATAAATAAACGTTAAAAAAATTTTTTAAAAGAAAGATTCTTTCTCTCTTCCCCCACCCCTCTTCCCTGCTCTCCCATGGGCGCTCTCCCTCTTCCTCTCTGAAAATAAATAAGTAATGAAAAGAATAGGCCACACGCCTTATGAAATGTACTGGATTTGTCTGTTTCTTTTTGGTGTCCTCAACTTCATACTCTATCCCCTACCCCAAACTCCTCTTCCTATTATTCCACTCCAAGTGTAAAGGTTTCAATGTAATTTGGGGGTGGGAGGGAGAGAATGGACAAGAATATTCAGATCTGAAGTATTCTGGGATCAGGAGGTATATTATTGAAGTCTGTCACTCTGCCACACTTGGATCACTTGACAAGGTAGCAACCACCAAGTCTCTCCTTTGTGAAGGCACATTTTTCACTTAACAATCATGAAGTCTTTTGTGGGGTAAAAGTTAACAATATGTGAATATCTTCTTCACCCAACACGTTTCACCGAATGGTGTTAATATCCCCTGATGAATCAATTATTTTGTAGAATTTGAAAATTACCATTAAAAACCCTCTTTTATTTATTTCTACACTTTTAAGCAGGCATTCTTCTATAAAGCGCTTTCAACTAGTGATTAACTAGAGCTTCCGAAAAAGGCAGCACAAAAACTTAATTATTGCCCTTTACCCACTTTCAGAACAGAATGTTGATATAACACTCAACTCCACTGTTAGCAAATAAATTCCAATTTTCTCTTTTTGAATATCAATGAGGAAAGTTATGGATTTTTATTTAATATGCCATTATCGGCTACCCTCATTCTTTTTTAGGCTCAAACTGTCTCGTCTTTGGCCAATGCTCTTCCGAGGGACCCCTGCAACCTCCTGAATGGGCCCCATTAGTCTCTGAGCACGTCTTTGCTGTCTAGCACAAGATGTCCCAGGGCTCACTTTACATCTTCCCTCTTGCAGACCTGAAATGAGCCATTTCTCCAAGGGGCACTGGTTTTTTTTTTTTTTTTTTTTTTAAGTAGGCTCTAACCCTAATGTGGGTCTTGAACTCACGACCCCTACCCACACCCCCCCACCAAATCAAGAGTGGCATGCATTATGGACCCAGCCAGCCACGGTGCCTGCATTGGTTCCTTTTAGTAGTATTTGGAAACCAAGTGTTGAATACTAGGGGTGCTCGTAGCTACTGGAGTTTCATTGCTTTTAGGCCCTTTGGGATGACCGAAATAGTGTTACAAATCCGTATTTATACTCACATTGATATTTCCAATTCAAATAGAACATTATGAAGTTTTTCCTTAATTTTCTTGGCGTTATATTTGTATCTCTTTGCATTTATGTACAGTGAAAATCTTAGTTCCTAATTAATTTACTTACTCAGCTCATCCTAAAATATAAACAAAATAGTTTAAAAACTGCATACTAGTTTACGGTTTCTTTGTAGTTTTAAAATTCTGCTTCGTTTTGGCTTTAAACTATATCCCACGAAGGAGTACAATATCCAAAAGCCACTTGAAACGATTCTTTCCTGTGTATAGTATCAATTTTACGTAAAATTAAGTTATTTGTGTCATGGTCCCAAACTTTACAGTTTGCTTTTGCCTCCTCTTTGTTTAATTTTATTTTTTGAATATGCAAAAAATATAAATGGCTTAAAAGTCAAAACTACACAAAAAGGTACTCAGAAAGACCTAGCTTTCCCTCCTTACCCTCTCACTCCAGGTAGTCATTTTTATTAGCCTCCTTTATCATATTTCTTTTAGCAAAGTAAACAAATAAAAATGTATTTCTAATTTCTTCCTTTACATATTTATTCTGCATCTTGCTTTTCTCATTTAACACACCCTGGAATCACTGCACATTAGTACACGGAGACAATCATTGTTTGTGTTTTAAAGCAGTGCACAGTATTCCATTGTGTGGGTGTCCCAGTTCTACAATCAGGGCTCTACTGATAGACACTTGGGCGGTCTCCAACCTCTACTGTTACAAACAACGTGGCAATGGATAACCTTATGCACGTGTTGTTTATTTGTGGAAGTTTATTCTCAGTGTCGATTACTGATAATGAAATTGCTGGACCAAAAGTAAATCTGCCTGCTTTCCCCAAATCCCTGTTAGAAGGGTTGTTCCATTTTGTACCCCTCCCAGCAATGCTGGAGACTGCCCGTTTTTCCACCATCGACCCAATACAGTGTTTCTAAACGTTTTGTATCACAGGGTGATTTTACTTTGCGTTTTCTTCTACATGAGAATGAGCATCTTTTCATACGTTTATGAGCCAGTCCCTTCCTTCCATCCTTTCCCCCCGCAACTGTTTCTGTCACTTATGCACTTTTTTTTTTTTTTCTATTGGGCTTTCCTCACTCCCCGCTTATAAGGCCATCCACCCGTGTTTCCTTCCAGTACTTGAATGTTTTCATTTTTTACATTCAAATGTGGCCCATTTTGAAAGGGGAAAAGTATCAGATAAGCCTGAAAAATCTTGTGTCGCCAGAAAGTCAGGAAAGGATAAATGATGGCGACATGTGGAAAGAACATGGAAAAGTTGAAGGGGCTCCTCCCGGCCGAATCCGGGACAAGACGAGGAACAGCTTACAGAGTCTCGAGGTATTTGCCCACAAAGACACCCATCTGGAGTCAGATGCCGAGACACCGTGCGGGCTACAAGCCGTGTACTAAGGAGAAATCCGACCGTGGCACAGGCTTATCAAAACCTTGGCCGACTACAGGGAGCTCTAGAGCAGGCGGCCCCTTCTCACCCAGACACGGGACGGATGCAGGCTGGCACAGGAAGGTGTGACCGTGTGTGCAGTCAGTCACACTGACAGAGCTGACAGCCAGAAGCTGACACAACCGAGCGGCACGCGCTTCCTCGAAGGATCTGTGGGGTACGTCTGAGTCTACTTATTAATTACAAAGACACGCTGTACCTTTACGGGATGGAGAAACTTGGCCTGAAGCGCCGGAAGTGGTAACTGAAGTTAACATCCGAGACGTGGTGCAATCAACGGCACAGCGTCACTCTGGGGTACTCCTGCTAAAAATATGCGCTTTGAATCTAATCGTGAGGAAACACCACCTAATTTAAGGGGCCTTCCGCAGAGGAAGCCTGTCCTCGTCAAAACTGTTGTGGTCATGAGAGAGAAAGCAATACTGAGCAACTCTTCCAGATGAAAAGACACTAAGAGACAGGGGACTGCCTGCAGTGCGATCCTAGGCCGGACTGTGGAGCAGAAGGGATTAGTGGGCACCTGGTGAAATCTGAAGAAGGCTTACAGACTGGGGTAGTATTTTATCAACGCTAATTTCCTGATTTTGTGAACTGTATGCTGACACTACGTAAGAAAATGCTCTTTGCTGCGGATGGAAGTTTGTGTCCCGCGCCCCCCCCCCCCCCGCCCAATTCATATATTTTTTGAAGATGGGGCCTTTGGGAGGTGATTAGGTCATAAAGGTGAAGCCTTCGAGAATGGGATTAGTGCCCGCATAGAGATCTCAGAGAAATCCTTTGTCCCTTCTGCCACGTGACGATATAGTGAAAAGACGGTCATCTATGAACCAGTAAGCGGGCCCTCACCAGACAACAAATCTGTGGTGCCTGATGTTGGACTTCCCAGCCTTCTGAGAAATAAATTTCTGTTGTTTATAAGCCACCTGGCCTGCGGTGCTGTTACAGAAGTCTGAACAAACTCGTTCTCAGAAAATATCACTGAAGTATCGGTGAAGGGACGTTATATCTGCAACTTACTCTCAAACTGTTTCAGAGACAATGACAAAGAACGTGCAGCAAATAATAACATTCAGGGAATCAGGGTGAAGGACATATGAAAATCCTTCGGACTATTTTTCACAAGCCTGAAATTACTTTAAAATTAAAAGTTTCGGGACGCCCGGGTGGCTGGCTCAGGCGGTTAGGCATCCAACTCTTGATCTTGGCTCAGGTCATGATCTCACGGTTTGTGAGATCAAGCCCTCCATCGGGCTCTGTGCTGGCAGTGTGGAGCCTGCTTGGGATTTTCTCTCTCGCTCTCCCTCACTCTCTCTCTCTCTGCCCCTCCTCAGCTCTTGCTGTCTCTCAAAATAAATAAATAAACATTAAAAAAATTAATAAAATTAAAATGTTGAAATAGAAGAAAAGAAAAAATAAGATTTTATCAATTTGTAGTTTATTCTTGGAGTATCATGTGAGGTATGGACTGGCTTTTATCTCTCACCAAATATCTACCCAGTTGTCCCATCTGTTCCTCTGTGACTTGAGATGCTACTTTTATCATGTCCTACATTTCTATAATTACTATTTGTGGACATTCTAGTCTGCTCCATTGGCCAATACTTCTATCCACGCACCATACCATACAATTGTTTAAGGCTTTATTTTCTAGAGCAGCTTTAGGTTCAGAGCAAAACTGAAGGGACAGTAGACTGAGTTCTCAAATACCCCCCTTACCCCAACAGGTTTTTTTAATTTAACAGAGACAGCGCGCGCACGGTGCATGAGCAAGGGAAGGGCAGAGAGAGAGAAAGAGAGAGAATCCCAAGCAAGCTCCATGTTGTCAGCCCAGAGCCCGATGTGGGGCTTGATCCCATTAACCATGAGATCATGACCTGACCCGAAATCAAGAGTCAGACACTCAACTGACTGAGCCACCCAGGCTCCCCTCAACAGATTTAATTATAGAGGTTTTGTAGTTTAAAATCTGGTGGGGTTTGCCCTCTTTGTGACTCTTTTTCAGAGGTTTCCTGGTTCTTTCTTGTTTGTTTTTCCCAATGACTTTTAGGATCGACTTATCTAGTGCCAGAAAAGACAACTTTGTTGAGAATGGAATTCATTTACATATTGACTTGAGGAGATCAGAAATCTCTGTAATGTTGAGTTATTCTATTCATGAACATGAAATATGAAATGTCTTTCCACTTATTTAAGTCTACTTTTGTGTTTTTCAAGAATGTTTACCCCTTACAGATTTGGCATATTTCTTAAGTTTATTCTTTTTTTTTTTTTTTTTTTTTAATTTTTTTTTTTCAACGTTTATTTATTTTTGGGACAGAGAGAGACAGAGCATGAACGGGCGAGGGGCAGAGAGAGAGGGAGACACAGAATCGGAAACAGGCTCCAGGCTCCGAGCCGTCAGCCCAGAGCCCGACGCGGGGCTCGAACTCACGGACCGCGAGATCGTGACCTGGCTGAAGTCGGACGCTTAACCGACTGCGCCACCCAGGCGCCCCTCTTAAGTTTATTCTTAAGTATTTTATCTTTTTGATGTTAGTGGAAAAGGAGACTTTTCTTCCACTATGTTTTCAAACAAATTATTATGTATATACAGAAAGTATTGGGTTTTTGTTTGCTAATTTTACTCAATTCTTTTGGTTTCAGTGTTCTGCTGTTATTGATCCTGTTGGCTTTTCAACATATACTATCACATCATCTACACAGAGAAGTAGCTTTTTCTATTCCTTTCCAATGTCTTATGCTTCTAATTATTTTCTCTTGATTGAATATAGCAGTTGATTTTGTCAATACAGTACAATGGTACACAGCAATGGCCATGGTAACAAAGCATCTTACTTGTTCCTGGTTTTAGCAGAACGTGATCAAGTATTTTGTATGTGTGTAATTTTGTCCAAAAGTCATTTATTACTATTTTATCAAGTCTTTTTTTAAAATGAGAAATAGGGGCATCTCAATGGCTCAGTCAGTTAAGCATCCGACTCTTGATTTCACCTCAGGTCATGTTCTTACAGTTGTGAGTTCAAGACCCACATTGGGCTCTGTGCTGACAGTGCAGAGCCTGCTTCGGATTCTCTCTCTCCCTCTCTCTCTGCCCCTCCTCTGTTAGCACTCATTCTCTCTCTCACTCTCTCAAAATAAATAAATAAACCTTAAAAAATACATAAAATTAGAAATAGATGTTGGCATTTTTCAAGTAACTCTTCATCATCTACAGCAATAATGACTTTTCTTCCTAAATGATGAATTTAATAACAAAAGGTAAGTAGAAGAAATTAGCTACTACCTCCCGGATGTACTGTAATACCACTTTTTCCAGAGGCACAGTCCTTTCAGTAGTGATGTGCTCCCCACCCTCCACCCCCATCACCACTATTGGTAGCTTTGTTCCCAAAGATCAACAAGTCTAAAAGAATTTAGGTACGTATTTCATGAAAAAAGAATTCTATGGCAAAAGTTTAGAAAAATACTGGGTGAAACAGTTACTGACTTGGTTATGGCAGGGCTTCTTAAAACTTGTAATATGCATAAAATATCTAGGAATAAACTTAACAAAAGAGGTGAAAGACCTGTACTCTGAAAACTATAAAAACACTGATGAAAGAAATTGAAGATGACACAAAAAAATAGACATTCCATACTCGTAGACTGGAAGAACACATATTGTTAAAAAATATCTATTATTACCCAAAGCAATCTACACATTTAATGCAATCCTTATCGAAATACCAACAGCATTTTTCAAAGAACTAGGACAAACAATCCTATAATTTGTATGGGACCACAAAAGACCCCAAATAGGCAAAAAAACATCTTGAAAAAATAAGAAATAAAACTGGAGTTATCACAATTCCAGACTTCAAGTTATATTACGAAGCTGTAGTGATCAAAACAGCATAGTGCTGGCAGAAAAACAGACACATAGATCAATGGAAAAGAATACAGAGCCCAGAAGGAAATTCCTAATTATATGGTCAAATAATCTTTAACAAAGCAAGAAAGAATATCCAATCAGAAAAAGACAATCTCTTCATAAATGGCACTGAGAAAACTGGACAGCCACATGCAAAAGAATGAAACTGGACGACTTTCTTACACACAAAAAATAAATTCAAAATGGATCAAAGACCTACATATGAGACCTGAAACCATAAAAGAGCAAAGACAGTAACCTTTGACATCGGCCATAGCAACTTCTTAGATGTGTCTCCTGAGGCAAGGGAAACAAAAGCAAAAATAAACTATTGGGATTACATCAAAATATAAAGCTTCTGCACAGCAAAGGTAACAATCAACAACCTAAAAAACCTACCAAATGGGAGATGTTTGCCAATGACCTATACAATAAAGGGTTAATATCCAAACTATATGAAGAACTTCTACAACTCAACACCAAAAAAACAAATAATGCAATTAAAAATGGGAGAAGACATGAATAGACATTTGTCCAAGAAGACACACACTTGTCTAACAGACACAGGAAGATGTACTCAACATCACTAATGATCAAGGAAATGCAAATCAAAACCACAACGAGAGACTATCTCACTCCTGTCAGAATGGCTGAAACCAAAAACTTAAGAAACAAGCGTTGGTGAGGAAGTAGAGCAAAAGGAACCCTTGTGCACTGATGGTAGAAATGCAAACTGGTACAGCCGTTGTGGAAGACGGAGGTTCTTGAAAACATTAAAAATGGAGCGACTCTATGATCCAGGAACTGCACTACTGGGTATTTACTCAAAGAATATGAAAACGCTAACTTGAAGGGATATATGCACCCCTGTGTTTACTGCAGCATTATTCGCAATAACCAACTATGGAAGCAACCCAAGTGTTGGCAGATAAATGCATAAAGAAGCTGTGCTATATATTTACAATGGAATATTACTGAGCCATGAAGAAGAACGAAACCTTGCCATTTGCGACAACGCAGACGGATCCAGAGGGTACCATGCTATGTGAAATAAGCCGGTCGGAGAAAGACAAATAGCGCATGGTTTCACTCATCTGTGGAATTTAAAAGACAAAACAAACGAACAAAGGCAAGCCAAAAATAACTGACTCTTAGCTACAGAGAACAAACTGATGGTTACCAGAGGGGAGGCGAGTGGTGGATGAAACAGGGGAAGGGGATTAAGAGGACGCTCATGCTGATGAGAGATGCAAAGTCCATGGGACTGCCGAATCACCACCCTGTACACCTGAAACGAATACAACACTGCCAATTACACCGGCATTTAAAACGGCAACTTGTAATATGCAAATGAGCACTGTGATATTAAAGAACTACCGTATGAAGTACAAGTGCACATTTATACATCTTTGTATTCCCGGTGCCAAATATGGCACCGAGAACACTATACGCACTTAATGTTTGTTAAATGACGAAATCAGCACGGAGATATTCTTAAGGTCGGGGGCATATCTGTATTCAAGATTAATTGTGAGCTATCTCCTATGTGAATACATTCAATCCTCTCTCTTCTACTAGCATGGGAATTGGTGCTATATAATCAATTCACTCAGTCAACAAATATCTGAGTACATATTAAGCAGGACCTGTTTTTAGGTTCTGGAAATAAAGCAGTGAACATATTACTCAGGAGAGAAACATAAATAACTACATTAAGCAGCAGTAAGTGCCACGAAGAAAAACAACGCAGGGTAAGAAAGTGAAAGAGGAAGTACTTATGTTCCATGGCGTAGTCAGCAAAGCCTCTCTGACAGTTGAGTATTCTGAAAGAAACCTAGATGGAGACAAGCAGCCCTTCGGAATCTGGGAGGAAAGCATCCCAAGCAGAAAGAGAAGGAAGTACAAAGGTCCTCAGGTGGGACGTGCGTGGTCCGACAGGTAAAGAGCAAGGAGGCCTGTTTGGCTGAAGCAAAGTGGGCAAAGGAAGAGAGGAGTCAAAATCAGTGGCAGACCAGAACACTTAGGGCCTGACGGACTACAGAAAGAACGTTGGATTTCGTTAGGAGCAAAGAGGAAAGCCACTGGAGGGTGCTGGACACAGAAGTAATCATCTTGCCTCGGATTTTTAATGATTCCTGCTGACATTTGAGGGGGGGACTGTTAGGAAGCTACTGCGTATGTGTACCTGGTATTTCTCATAGCCATGACCCCTCACTTCTCCTTTTTTAATACTTGTAAAAAGTATACCACTTATCCACAGAAAAATAAGAATCATACAGTACCAGGAACAAGAAAAAATCAGTGTAAATTCACACCAGTGATATATGCGATCCACGTGTGCAAAAATAACATTTCGGTGTTATTAATTCCTTCAGGTGCTGATGATATCCTTTTCATGCAATTAGTTTAAAAAGCTTCCCTGAAGACTTCACATTTAATAAGTTCATACTTAGTTTTATATGCTGTCCAATTAGTACGCTAATAAAAATGTCTCCTCCTATGATTCCAACTGGGTGGGCCTACGTTCACATTAGTAAGCATAACGAAGCATTGGAAGAAGTGAGAGGACACAGAGAACAGAAATGTTTTAAAAATAATTTTAAACGATCTTTTATCATCAAGGCGTGTGGATCTCAACTTTAGAGAGACCTGTTTTCCATCAAAGCATCATCACCATTACTTGGGACCTACTACTTGAGTTCAGTGGAGAGGCCCATCCCCTAAAGACGACGTGCTGCGTATCTCAGCAACACCTAAATCTGTGTAGCTCATACACCTGCAAGAACAGTGCCAGGTATCAATCTTCTTAAAGTCCCATGTGACGTGGAGGACCCCCTCGCTCAGCATACTCCCCCCCCCTCATGCCAGATAGGCACACGCTTTTGCAATATGATCTTCAGATACAGTCAATTAAGAATTAAAAAAGACTGTAAGAAAGTGCTCTTTCATTCACTGAAGCCAGAGGGAGGAAGGGATAAAAACTCTAAGAATTAAAAATAGAGAAACACAGGGCGCCTGGGTGGCCACCTGGTCAAGCGTCAGACTCTTGGTTTTGGCTCAGGTCATGATCTCCCGGTTTGTGTGACTGAGCCCTAGGTCAGGCTCTGCGCTGGCCGCACGGAGACTACCTGAGATCTTCCCTCTCCCTCTTTCTGCCCCCCACCCCTGCTGGTGCTCTCTCTCCCTCTCTCTCAAAATAAATAAATAAACATTGTAAAAAACTAAAAATAAAGAAACAAAGAAAACTGCCCAAAAAAGGAAGACAAGAAAAAATATGCTAGTGGCTACTTAAATCTCTGCCCCGCCTCCAGTAATATTTGAAAGCCTGCTCTGCTAAAAACTTTACATTATTTTGCAAGACCGGTATTATTCCATTTTATAGCATGGCAACAAGCACAGGCAGGTTAAATAATTTATGAAGATCATCCAACAAGTATTAGTATGGCCAGGAGGCCAGTGTGTAGAGCTGTCGAAACAAAGGAGGAATGGAGAGGAAATTATGTCGGAGAAGTCGTGAGGGGAGGAGGCCATGGTAGGGACCTCAGGTAGTCCACTGAACAAGACAGGAAGCCAGCCGAGGTTTTCAGAAGAGGAGCAACGAATGTGGTATTGATTTTCAAGGAGTTATTCTGGCTGCTGTGTGGAGAATGGACGGGGTACGGGGTGAGGAGAGAGCGCCAAAAATGTAGAGTACTACACTGATGTAACAAACCACCGATAACTCAATGGCTTTAAAAAACCACCATGTATTATTTCCAGGAACCGTGGGGGTTAGCAGTTCAGGCCATGATCAGCTGGACGGTTCTCCTGCTCACTACAGTCAACTGGCAGCTCAGCTGGGGCAGGAGAGTCTAAGATGGTCTCATTCACACACCAAGGCCTTTGGCACTTAGCTCATCTTGGCCGGGCCTCTCTCTCCATAGAGTCTGACCTCCCTTAAGGCAACCGGTTTCAAAGAGCTGAGACAGGAGAGGCATGCTGTCTTGATGCCTCGGGTCCAAATCTCACACATCACTTCTATCACATTCTATTGATCAAAGCCAGTACAAGGCCAAACCCAGACTCACGGGGCAGGCAAAGACTCCCTATCCTGACGAAAGGAGGTGCAAATTGCTGGAATCCTGTTTTTCAATCTGCTTCACAAGACAGAGATTTTATGGTGGCTTGAATGAATATAGTGGCAGGAGTGATGGTCGGCAGGCAGATTTAATGCCAGGATTTGCTGATTAATTGGCTATGGGATGATTTGTCAACCAAGAAACGAGAAGGATGAAACTCATTTACTGAGCTAGGACAGGAAGAGCTGGTTCAGGGGAGAGAGAGAGAGACAAGGACAAAGAGAGACAAAGAAAGATACACGCTCTATCTTCTGTGTCACAAACTAGAAGAGGCCAGGGGAGAAGGAAAGTTTTATTTGTATCACTAGGGCATCACCCTCTTCCAAACAGTCTGCCTTGGTTTCTAACTTGTCCAGTACGTTCTCCTTCGTATCTCCTGTCTTATAAGAAACCAGTGAAGAGGCAAAGGATCAGTTTATATAAAAGAATATATAAAAGCTCTTTCTGAGGGCGCCTGGGTGGCTCAGTTGGTTGAGCATCTGACTTTGGCTCAGGTCATGATCTCCCAGTTTGTGAGTTCAAGCCCCGCATTGGGCTCTGTGCTGACAGCTCAGAGCCTAGAGCCTGCTTCATACTCTGTGTCTCCCTCTCTCTTGGCCCCTCCACTGCTCGTGCTCTGTCTCTTTCTCAAAAGTAAATAAACACTTAAAAAAAAAAAAACAAAAACCTCTTTTTGTTCATTTGGGTTGGGCTGTTTTTGTTTTTTGGCTTTTTTTTTTTTTTTTTTTTTTGAATACTTGTTTATAGAGCTCTCTCTGACCAGTTTGCTTTCTGGTCTCAACAGAGAATAACATAAGAACAGATTAATTCACTAGCAGTGAAAAGAAAAAAAAATCTGTTCTTTAGAAAAAGAAAAAAAAGGAAAGAAGGCTGGGATAATTACAGAATGTAAATAAGGCTTGCAGGGCACTATAGCTTTCAAAAGGCAAGTTATATAGAAAATTACTACACTCCAGGATCTGAGAACAGATAGAAAAAGGAAATAACAAAATAAGAAGGTTTTTAAAAATATTCTAAATCACGTCTTAAATTTTCCTATAATTATGTCAACCACTGGCGATGAGACATAGGGAGCCAGAATTTTTTCCTAAATAACATGAGCATAATTTCAAAGAATCATTGTTTCATTATCCAAAACAAAGACTACAGATACAGAACCAATAAGCATTCTCATCTAGGCTTCAACCCTGAAGACTACTGAAATATATGTTAGGTAATTACAATTTAATTAGTATTGTTACTGTGGATGTTTGTTCTAACATATTCAAACACAATTCAAGTGAGTTTGAAGACCCTCACTGTATGATTCTATTCAACTGAACACACGTTAACTGAATGTCAAATGGAAATTAGACTCTCTAAGGGGCACCTGGGTGGCTTAGTTGGTTGAGCATCTGACTTCAGCTCAGGTCTTGGTCTCACGGCTCATGAGTTCAAGCCCCGCCTCGGGCTCTCTGCTGTCAGTGCAGAGCCTGCTTCAGATCCTCTGTACCCATCCCTCCCCTACTTGCGCGCACGCTTTCTCTCTCTGTCAAAAATACATAAAAACATTTTTAAAAATGTATGCTGTAAACCCTAACGCAAATCACTAAAATAACAGTTACAGCTGATAAGCCAACAAAGGAGAGAAAATAGAATCATTTAAAAAAACCGAAACTCAAAAATCATTTAAAAATTAACTCAAGGGGCGCCTGGGTGGCTCAGTCAGTTGAGTGTGGACTTTGGCTCAGGTCATGACCTCAGGGTTCCTGAGTTTGAGCCCCACGTTGGGCTCCCTGCTGTTAGCGTGGAGCCAGTTCCCAACCCTCTGTCCCCCTCTCTCTGCCCCTCCCCTACTTGCACACTCTCAAAAAATAAACAGTAAAAAAAATTTTTGAATAATCTCAAAAGAAGGCAGAAGGAGAAGGAAAAGGGAACAAAGGATAGGACAGATTTAAAAAATGGCAAATGATAAGACTTAAACCTAACTATATCATAATCACACTACATGTTACTGGTTAAAACACCTCAATTAAAATAGATTGTACAGCAGGGTGACTATGGTTGATAATATTATTGTATATTTGAAAGTTGCAGAGAGTTTATGTTTAAAGTTCTCAACACAAGCAAAAAAATTACTTAACTATATGTGGGTGATGGACGTTAACCAGACTTACTGCAGTGATCATTTAATTATGTCAAATATATTTATATTTTAAATTATTATGTTGTACCCTCGAAGCTAATATAATGTTATATGTCAATTTTAGCTCTATAAAGCGCCCCCCAAAAAGGGGGAAAAAGGCCAGACATTTCAGACTGGATTGAATTAAAACAAACAAACAAACAAACAAACAAACAAAAAACCCAACTACATGCTGCTTATAGGAAATGCATTTCAATTCTTTTTTTAAAATAGGCATCACACCCAACATGAAGCCCAATGTGGGGCTTCAACTCACATCCCTGAGATCAAGAGTTGGGACGCTGAACCGACTGAGCCACCCAGGCATTTTAGATGCATTTTAAATATAAAGACACAAACAAGTTAAAAGGGCGGGGAAGGATCTGCCACGCTAACTATAATCACAAGGAAGGTTAGTGGTACTGTTAATATCTGCCAGACTAGATTTGAAAGCAAACAATACCAGGGAAAAGAAAGTCATTCCATAATGACAAAGGGTCGATTCACCCAGAGAACACAATAATCCCAAACATTATATGTACCTAATTACAGAGCTGAAAAATGCATGAAGCGAAAACTGCCAGAACTACAAGGAGAGACAAATGCGTAATTACAGTCACACCTGCCTCAATAATGAATTGCCAGAACAAAGAGCGAATCAGCAAGAACATAGGAGACCTGAAAAACGCTGTCAACCACTTGCCTGGACATCCACAGCACATTATGGCACAATAGAAAACTCTACCTAATGGCAAACAGCAAAACACACGACTGAACACTGAATACGTTTTCCTCAAACGCAGATGAAATGCTTCTACCACAGACCACATTTTGGGCCAAAAGACAAGCCCAGGTACATAAAGACTCGTGTCATGCAAGGTATGTCTTCCAACCACATGGAACTGATTCAAAATCAGTACCAAAAGGCATCTGGAAAAATCTTCAAATAACTGCAAACTAGCATAGTTCTAGCCTGACCCCATGGGTCAAAGATGAAATCAAAAGTGAAATTAGAAAATTGTTTTAACTGAATGAAAATGAAAGTATAACATATCAACATTGATGGGATGTGAATTAAGCAGTATCTGGAGTAAATTTCCAAGACTAAACACGTAAGAAAGGACTCAAATCAGTGACTCCGGTTTCCATATTAAGAAACTAGAAAAAGAGGGGGCGTACCTGATTGACTCAGTCGGTTGAGTGTCCAACTTGAGTTTGGTTCAGGTCATGATCCCAGGGTCACGGGATGGAGCCCCACCTTGGACTCCATGCTGGGCACGGAGCCTGCTTAAGATTCTCTCTCCCCCGTCCCCTCGGCCCTTCCCCTGCTCGCACTCTCTAAAAAGAAAAAAAAAAAAAAAAAAAAAAAAAACTAGAAAAAAGAGCAAAGGAACCCAAAGTAAAAGAAAGAAAAGAAATAATAAATATCAGGCAAGAAATCCATGAAATAGAAAATAAAATCAAGAAAAATCAAAAGCTGGTTCTTTTGAAATCAATAAAAAACACTGGAATCAACTGTGGCAAGAGCTATGCTCAATGTTGATATTTCAACTATTTATCTTGCCTCATTCTAAATTTGAAGGAATTACGAAGGAGACACAGGAACGTCAGATACATAGACTCAGAGGTTACGTTTCTACTCTACACACTTCTCTCCGAGAAAAGAGGCATATCCATCCTCGGGCAAACCACACAGCTGTTCCATGCAGTAGTTTCTTCATAAGTTAAATAAATGGAATGATTAGATCATCTCTAAAATCTCTCTGGGCTCTAAGATCTTCTACATGCCACATAAGAGGTACACGTCTACTATTAACAGCTCTAGCTGACCTGAATGAGACATCCTGATAAAACGCTGGGAACCTGAATTAGCACTTTCCTCAGAAATAACCATCTTGACCAAAGTGTAAAAATGGGGCAATCCGCCCATAAATTCATGTTTAAATATCAGCCTTGGGAGAAAATCAAAAGAGGAGTTCAGCTGAACACCAAGCACCGATATGACTAATTACTTGATCCTTATTTCTCTGCTTATCACCCTTGTAACATGGCCACCTTCGATTAATTAATTCTTACTCAATTTTGTCCTCAGTATTATTCCGTCTTGTAACAGGAATTACACATTTCATACGTGTGTGTATGGAATTACAAAATTAGAAACTTACAGAGGCTAAGATGGAATGAGGGCCTCTCATAACCCATTTGTCAACTGTCTTCCTGTGGGCCAGGCATTTTAATTGTCTGAGATATTTAGGAACCCTCTGCGGCTACCTTTTAGGAGAAAATTACCTTCTATACATATATTACAGATAAGACTGAAATCTGCCTTCAGTGTACAGATCCTGATAACCAAGTAGACTATTCTTGCATAGTAGTTAATTTTATTTTTTTAATATTTATTCATTTTTTTCAGAGACAGAGAGAGACAGAGCATAAGCGGGTAAGGGGCAGAGAGAGAGACACACACACACAGAATCCGAAGCAGGCTCCAGGCTCCAAGCCGTCAGCACAGAGCCCGACGCGGGGCTCGAACTCAAGAACCGCGAGATCACGACCTGAGCCGAAGTCGGACGCTTAACCGCCTGACCCATCCAGGCGCCCCGCATAGCAGCTATTTTTAAAAGCACGGGTTCTAGCTCCAAGCCACTTGACGCCACTTACTGGTTGTATGACCCTGGACAAATTATTTCACTTCTGAGTATTAAATGAATTAACACAGTAAAGATACAATCATCCTTTCCCATCTGGTTTGATAAAAAAAATTACCAGGAACTAAGAAAACTCTGTAAAAATTATTAAAACAGCACTTTATTTTTTTATTTTAATTCATGTAGTTAACATACTAGTGTTGTATCAGTTTCAGGTGTAAAACAGGCCGATTCAACAATTCCATACAGCACTCCGTGCTCATCGAGTGTACTCTTAATTCCCTTCACCGACTTTACCAATCCTCTCACCTACCTCCCCTATGTTCTCTGTAATTAACAGCCCATTTTTTGGTTTGCCTTTTTTTTTCCTGTTGTTCATTTGTTTTGTTTCTTAAATTCCACCTAAGAGTGAAATCACATATTTTTCTCTAACTGATTTCATTTAGTATAATAGTCTCTAGCTCCGTCCATGTTGTTGCAAATGGCAAGATTTCATTCTTTTTTATGGCCGAGTAATATTCCCTTGTATATATACACCATTTCCTCTTTAGCCGTTCGTCAACCGGTGGATACTTGGGCTACTTCTGCAGTGTAGCTATTGTAAATAATGCTAAAACAGCACTTCAAGTAAAACTCACACTTCACTCAACTTAAAGCAAAGTTATATAGCGATATATTCTAATGGCAGGGTCCGTGCTATGAAAACAAATATATATAAGCAGTAAAGATAGTTTTACTATGAAAGTGAATGAGCTTTTATGCTCAACCAGACAGTCCCGTGACACTGCACACCTCCCAAATCCTCCCTAGTTAAACTCAGATAACTTAGAAGTATTAAAATTTTTTTAAATATTTATTATTTTGAGAGAGAGAGGGACAGAGTGTGAGTGGGAGAGGGGCAAAGAGGGAGAGGGAGACACAGAATCCGAAAGCAGGCTCCAGGCTCTTAGCTATCAGCATGGAGCCCGACGTGGGGCTCGAACCACCAGACCACGAGATCATGATCTGAGCCAAAGTCAGACACTTACCTGACTGAGCCACCCAGGCATCCCAAACTTAGAAGTATTGAATGCAGGCCCTATGGAAGACCTTTCACTACTGAATATTTTAAAATTTTGTCAAGCACTGGGCCTTAATTGTTGCAGAATGTGTAACTTCATGAAATCCTGGGGTATGCTCTCTAAAGGATGGGCCTAAAGCCTAACTCAAGGTACGATCTCCAGAAAGGGCAACCACTTATCCCCACCGAAACCCCTTCCCCAATCATGGAACAATTATAGTTGCACTGACTCACTAAAGGTTACCTGGAGAGAATAAAGATGTGGATCACAGTACAACGGCCACTCAACAATTGTGTGACCAAAGGACGACCTATGTGCTCAGTCTCATTTCCTACATCTGTAGAGACATCTATGCTATGAGATACTGAGGATTAAAGGAGAGAATGAATAAAATGTCCCCTCCACCCACACTCGCACCCAGAACTTCCCAATTCATATTCATTTCCCTTTCCTTATGTTTAATGTCACCTTTTGATATTCTGGACAAAACGCATCTATAGGTTAAGACGTGTGATTTCAACGTAACAGCGTTCCTTCACAAGACGCACTTCGAAGCCACTGTGGCATTAGAATGGCATGGGAATAATCTTCTGACAGAATTAAATGAGACTGGTACCACTTCTGGAATAAACGCCCACTTCAGAGTAAATAAGACCAAGTATTATCAAAAGCGGAAGAGAATCAATCCTATGATCACTATCACTTTTGGGAAGCAGCTTCAAGAAATACCTAAATCTAGTCCATTTTAACGGATTCAAACATCATTTTTCAATCACATTCAACAGATGAACGCTATTATTATTGACAGCTAATTTATTCTGGGCCTAGTCGCAGGGGTAGTTTTCTGTATAATTTTTTTGAAGGTGGCTATTTTCATTTAAAAACCGACCCTGAAACTTCCTGAACCAAAGCATTCTTTCACGTGCAGGACTCGGTCCAAACCAAGTAGAGAGCTGCACAGATCCCAGAGCCACAACCCGACGCGTCCCGGGTTTGCCACTTGCAAGAGGACTGGGTGGTGTAACTACTTTTCATTTCATCCTGTTGGGATCAGTCTAGCTCAGGTGGCTCTTTTATCAAGTGCATGTCACAAGAGCCCTCTGGATAGCTTTGGCCTCAGTCTGGGGACGAGCTAGATCATTCTGGGATGCCAAGGGACTGCTTTTACTAACACCACTTCCCACTCGGTCCTGAGTTTTCACGAAGCACTGGTATAAACAGCAGACATACGGGAAAGCAGAAGGCTAGCCTAACCGTCTAGCCTAACCCTAGAACAGCCGCACACTCAAAGCCTACGAACATTTAAGGCCGAGCAACCAATCACTGTGACACACACAGTCGGAGCCCTCAAACAACGTTTTGATTACAAACAATTCCCTTCCATCTTAACGGCAACTTATTCAAATCGGAATCGTACATCCTCGAAGTGTACCGCCATGCTACTCCTCTTTTTTTTTTTTTTTTTTTTTTTTTTTAATCCCAGGGAACCTGGTGAGAAACTGGGAACGAAGAACTAACGAGAGAATCGGCAGTAACGAACATAAGACCTCAAACCCCCAGCATGGACGTAATATAAAAGAGAATCGGGCTGGATCTCATCTCACTCATTCTTTCGGTCTTAAAAATGGCATTTTGTTAAGTTCCTGGATTCAGACTCGAAAGAAATGAACTTTAAAACGGGTCCCGCGCCACGAGAAATCAGAAGCGGGCGCTCACTCTTGCGCCGCTCACCTGCCTGCGGTCAGCAGGGGACAGCGAACAGACCACCTGTCCCCACCCCGCCCCCCACCCCCCACCCCGGCCCCCAGCCGGCTCTTCGGGTGGCCCAGTTTTCCTCTCGCGCTGCTTAGGCGATCGAGGAGGGACAGATTTCTTTATTGCCAACATTAACAAAAGCAAAGAATGCAACACACACACACACACACACACACACACACACACACACACACACACTTGGACGATGTGCGGCTGCTCCTTTCGAGGAAAGCCCCTCTCTGAGCGCTCCGCCCCAGGAGAACGAGGCGCCCGCGGGGGACCGCAGACCCCAGGACGCTCACACCGCCTCGCTCCGCCCCGACCTCGGCCCCGAGGAGCGCGGCGCGGGGTGTCGCGCACGCCGGAAGGCCGCGCCGCCCCGCACCGCCGCGACAAAGCCACGGGCGCGGCGGCCCGGCCTTCCTCCCGGGTCTGGGCCGGACCCCGGCCGCCTGGCGAGCGCAGGCGCCGGCCGGCGGGGCGCGGGGCCGCAGAGGCCCGGCCTTCCGCCCGCCCGCAGCCCGGCCGCCGGGTACTCACACACGCACAGCTCCACCACGTACGCGTAGTAGGACCAGACGACCACGAAGGTGATGAAGAGCACCGGCACCCAGCCCACGCCGCGCTGGCAGCAGCGCCAGAACGTCCACGGCGCCATGTTCCGCTGGCGGCTGCAGAAGCGGGCGCCCCACGGTCGAGGGGAGCGCCAGGCCCCCGGCGGCGGCGGCGGCGGCGGCGACTCGGGAGCTCCGGGCCGCTCCTCGTCCAGGCGCCCCGCCTCCGAGGCCGAGCCCGAGCCCGAGCCCCGGGAAGAGGAGAAGGGAGGCCCCTCCGCGACTCCTCCCCCCGCCTCGCCCGGCCGGGTCCCGCCCCGGTCCTGCATCCCGCCGCCCCCACCCCCACCCCCACCCCCACCCCGCCCCCGCGCCCACGCCCGCCCCGCCCCCGCGCGCCGCAGCCCGCGCCGCGCCTCCGGGGGCGTGGCTCCCGCCGCCGGAGGAGGCGGGGCCCGGGCGTGGGGGCGGGGCCTGCGCCGGCGGCGGCCGTTGGGGCGTGGCGGGGCTGGGTGCGGACCGGCCCGGGGGGCGGGGGAGGCCGCGGCGGCCGAGAAGGGAGCGAGCCCGGCGCGGTGCGCGCGGCGACGGACGCTTCCTGGGTGGCTGCCCGGGAGAGGACGTGGCTTTCGTGGATTGCGTCTCACGTCGGGGGGCAGCTGGGAATGATTTCCTTGGCCGGGTCGTGGGCCTCGGGCCGCGAAGTACGGAACTTGCTCCCCTGGGGTCCTGCGGACCCTGACTGGTCGGGGCCCATTTTCCGATAAGGAGCAGACCGTGCCCCCCTCCAGTGCGGGCGAGGAATGGGTATTGTTTTAAGCTCCTCCGATGGTTACGATGACCTCTCAGGTTAGGAACCCCTGTACTTGGAAGTAATATGCTCCGTATTGCAGGCAGAACTGACAGATGAAAACACCCCTTTGGTCGATCCCTCCTTCCCAGGAGGAGGAGGTGCCCAGGGGCGACCTCAGACCCCAGGGCGTTATCATTTTTCGAAGATGGAACTGGTAGTTGCCTGCGATTTAGTATAGAAGCCATGTAGCATCTGGCAATTTGATCTGGAACCCAAATTTAAGATCGGGTGTGAGAAGTGGGGGAACCACCGGCTCCCTGCCCCCCAAACGACTACTGAATCTTCGAGAATTTATTTACAACTGGGGCACCTTGCTAAATGATGCCTGTAGTCATAACAACCCTGAAGCATCGCTGTGAAGACATCATAATACAAGGTCAGGAGCATGACGAGTTATTCCAAGCCGCATCTCCAGTTGCTCTCATGTCTATTTTGGTTAGACTAAGATTTTAATTAGCTACTGCTCTCCACGTCTCCGTGAGATGGATTTCCCCCTTTTATGGGTGTGATAAAAAGCTGGTGAGAGCAAATAATATTTAACCACCGCGCACCGGTGCTGGAAACAATAAAGGATGTGGGAAATATTTTGTTGTCCCAGATTCTGTGTCTTGAAAGTGGTGTTAGTGGCAAAACTGACAGCAGGTTGAAGGCATTAAAGTCGAGCAAATTCAGCTTCTTGTCCAGAGAGGCTTCTCAAGGAGGTTTAGGCTTCAGGCTGGAATTTGGATTGACAGGCAAGACCATAACTTAAAGCCTTTTTCCTTCCTGCCATCCTGTATATAAAAATCATCCCATCCCACTAAAGCTCAGTACAAATGCCATGTCCTCTAGAAGTCATTCTTAATCGGGGAATGATTCATTTCCATTGTGCCGTTTTGCTCCTAATACACGTATTGGTTTCCTAGGACTGCCATAACAAAGTACCACAAACTGAATGGCTTAACACAACAGAAGCGTATTGTCTCAGAGTTGTGAAGGCTAGAAGTCCTAAATTAAGGTGACGGCAGGGCTGTACTCCCTCTGAAAATTATAGAGGATAATCCTTGCCCATTTCTGGTAGCAGCCAGCAATCCTGAGGATTCCTCGGCTTGCAGCTATATCACTCTAATCTCTGCCTCGATTGTCGCATGACGTTTTCCCTTCCTGTGTCTGTATCCGTCTTTCTCTATTGGATTAAGGACCCATCCTACTCCAGTACTACCGCGTCTTAAGTAACAATATCTGCAAGGATTCTATTTCCAAATAAGGTCACGTTCTAAAGTACTAGGGGTTAGGACTTCAACATATCTTTTGGGGAACACCATCCGACCCACAACAACACACATATTTTTGATAGTTAATTGTAAATGTCACTTTGCCTACTACCTTGTGAGATCCTTGAAGGTAGATGGTATCTACACATCTGATTTTCTCCACAGTGCCTTGTGAGTGGGAAATTTTCAATAGCTTTTTCTTGAGTGGATGTTTAAATGCTTCCATTATGATCTAGCTATTCTTCCTAACTTTTGGAGTCACCAACCGGATCACATTAGTTTTGATTTCTAAATGATTGTCACGTGTCCTAAGAAGGTGTCGATTCTACATGGGATCGAGAGAATGTTTCTGATCTATTGCCTTGTCCTGAGATCATTCCACATTTTCAGGGAGGTAATAACATTTTCATTCTTTTGAGAATTTTTCTATCTTAAATGACGAGACATGAGTTAATGTTCCTTTGCCTGTAATCACTAAGAACCTGCAACTTAGATTCCTTCCTTCCTTCTCCATGTTGGGCTGGTGATTTCTCACCGTCTCTGCTACTGATTGTGACAACAGAGTATCATTAAAGACTTTAGGCAGGGTAGTGGTGTGAGTTGAATTACATTTTATCACAATCCCCCGGCCTGAGGGGGAAGAATGGACTGGAGGAAAGAAAGACTAGAGGCAGAGAGACCAGTTAGGATAATGCTGCAGTCATGCCAGCAACAGGTATGGTGGCCCGAACTTGGGTGTGGCAGTGAAGAGAGTGATAAGAAAGCTATTTAGGGCTTCAGATCAACTTTGACATACCCACTCTGCTCCAAAAGCACATCAATAGTAAATATAAATCTAAACATAGAAAACTAATCAGACCAACTCAGGTTCAAACCTCCAGTCCCAACTTCTCTTGTCCTCAGTCCTCAATAAAGGGGACAGAAAAAAGTGCTCAACCCCTTGGATCATGGCTTTTAGCAGAGGCCGAAGGACACAGTGCAGCTCCCTGACCTGGAAGTAGACCAAACTGCCAGCTGTGACTTGATATGGTGTCCCTATTATTACCACCATCTAGGAACCTCAAAATGCCATTTCAAGTTCAAGTTTTGAACTACAAGATGGAGAAGAGTAAGGGCAGCTAGAGGCAGCTATGGAACCATTAGACAGGGTTTACGGAAACCATGTGGATATGGAAAGAGTGAAGAAAAAAATACAAACTCACAAATTCAGAATCAAGTAACAATGCCCAAACCCACAAAGATACTAAGAAAGAATGCAGGGACGCGTGGGTGGCTTAGTCAGTTGAGTGTTCAACTCTTAATTTCAGCTCAAGTTATGACCTCACGGTTGTGGGATCGAGCCCCATGTTGGGCTCTGTGCTGGGCATGGAGCCTTCTTGAGATTCTCTCTCTCCCTCTCCCTTTTCCTCTGCCCCACCCCTGCTTGCAATTTCTCTCCCTCCAAAAAAAAAAAAAAATCACGCAAAAAATTTAATTCATTCAAAACAAAATTAATTTTACGAAGCAATCTTAAAAAGACTTCCAAACTCTATATTGCATGCCCAAAGAGGTAAAAGAATAACTTCTATCTAAATAGAACAAGAAAATATGAAACACATAATAAACAAAAACGGAAAAAGAGCAGGTGGCTTTGAAAAATATTTAGGAAGCTTCAAGATAATGAAATATTGTTGTCAAATTTAAAAAATCAATAAAATAAGTGTAATCTGGACACCAGAGAAGAGGGACTTAGCAAGTTGGAAGACAGTGCTGAGTAACTCATGCAGAACACAACACAGACAGTTTTCTTTAAATATGAAAACACATGGAAAAACACTTAAATTAGCAGGCTTCAACATAAATCTTTACTAAGAGTTCCAGAAGGGGGTGCCTGGGTGGCTCAATTGGTTGAGCTTCCAATTCTTTTTTTTTTTTTTTAACTTCTTTTTATTTTATTTTTGTATTTATTTATTTTAATATAATTTATTGTCAAGTTGGCTAACATACAGTGTATACAGTGTGCTTTTGGTTTGGGGGGTGGATACCCAAAATCCTAGAGGAGAAAACAGGTAACAATCTCTTTGACCTCAGCCGCAGCAATTTCTTGCTCCACACGTCTCCAAAGGCAAGGGAATTAAAAGCAAAAACAAATTATTGGGACTTCATCAAGAGCTTCCAACTCTTGATTTCTGCTCAGGTCATGATCTCATGGTTCATGAGTTCAAGCCCCGCATTGGGCTCTGTGCTGACAGTGTGGGGCCTTGCTTGGCACTCTCTCTCTCTCTCGCTCTGTCTCTGCCCTTCCCCTTCTCTCTCTCTCTCTCTCTCAAAAAATAACTAAAAAAACCTTTTTATTTAAAAAAAAAAAAGAGTTCCAAAAGAAGAGAATGAGAGGGGCGCCTGGGTGGCGCAGTCGGTTAAGCGTCCAACTTCAGCCAGGTCGCGATCTCGCGGTCCGTGAGTTCGAGCCCCGCGTCAGGCTCTGGGCTGATGGCTCAGAGCCTGGAGCCTGTTTCCGATTCTGTGTCTCCCTCTCTCTCTGCCCCTCCCCCGTTCACGCTCTGTCTCTCTCTGTCTCAAAAATAAATAAAACGTTAAAAAAAATTTTAAAAATAAAAAAAAGAAGAGAATGAGAATAATATTCAAGAAGCAAGTTTTGAAGAGATTATACATCAGAGTATTTCATAATTGAAGAAAGATGTAAGTCTTCTGTTAAAATGGCACTTGAATATCAACCAGGATAAATAATGATAAATCTTTACCTAGACAAAGAGTAGTGAAACTATTGAGCGTTTAGGAAAAAGAAAAAACTCTTACAGAATCCCAGGCGTAAAAGTTAAATGACCAAAGAAACACCGATTAGACTGATGGCTGACTTCTTATTAGCCATGACAGATGCCAGGACAGAATGAAGTAATATTTTCAAAGTGCTGAGAGAAAATACGATCCTTAAATCTTATCCCCAGAGAAATGATTACTTAAGAATAAAGACAAACTGAAAATGCCATCAATGGAATGGGAGCAAATACTTTTAATCATATGTCTGCTAAGGGATCGATATCAAGAATATATAAAGAGCCCCTACAACTGCACAACAACAAAACCAGACAACTCCATTAAAAAGTGAGCAAAGGAGTGCTCACTTCTGCAGCACATACACTAAAAAGTGGGCAAAGGAGTTGAATAGATATTCCTCCGAAAAGTTATATGCAAATGACCAATAAGCACATGAAAAGACACTCAACATTACTAACCATTAGGAAAATGCAGAACAAAAAAATGAGATGCCACTTTACACCCATTAGGATGGCTATTCTGAAACAAACAACATGGGTTCCTGGGTGGCTCAGTTGGTTAAGCATCTGACTTTGCTCAGATCATGATCTCATGGCTTATGAGTTCGAGCCTCGCATCGGGCTCTCTGCTGTCAGCACAGAGCCCGCTTTGGAGCCTCTGTCCCCCTCTGTCTCTGCCCCTTCCCCACTCGTTCTCTATCTCAAAATACATAAAAAACAACAACAACAAAAGAAGGAAATAACAAATTTTGAGGATATGAAGAAACTTGGAACACCTGTATGCTGCTGGTGGGAATATAAAATATATTTATATATAAACAGAAAATATAAAACTTGTGTGGCTGCTGTGGAAAACATATGGCAATCCCTCAAAAAATTAACCACGGAATGATCCTATGATCTACTTCTGGTGTATCCCCCAGAGAAAAAAAGCAGGGACTCACACAGATATTGTACACCCACGTTCATAGCAGCACTATTCACAATTGTTGAAAGGTGGAAATGAAGACACCATCCAAACACCCATCTTATCAGTTCAGAGCACTAGAGGTCATTTCATCCCCAGGCACAGCTGAAGGAACCAAGAACACATAGGCCTAGCTCAAGGGATGGGAATGCTTGCTTATCATCAAAGGAACTTGTAGGACAAGTAGTTAATCAGCAATTACCCTACAGATATTATCACATGTTCCTAATGAAATCTCATTTTTTTTAATGTTTATTTTTGAGAGAGAGAAAGAGAGAGAGAGAGAGGGAGACACAGAATCTGAAGCAAGCGCCAGGCTCTGAGCTGTCAGCACAGAGCCCAAGGTGGGGCTCAAACCCGTGAACTGTGAGATCATGACCCGAGCTGAAGTTGGACGCTTAACTGACTGAGCCACCCAGGCGCCCCTATTAGAAAATAATTTTCAATATGCAGAGAAGTTACGAAGATGCTACAGAGAGTTCCCATATAACCTTCACCCAGCTTCTCTAACGTTAGTATCTTACGCAACGATGGCGTAATTCTCAAAAGTAAGAAATGAACCCTGGTAGGACACTTTTCACTAAACTACAGGCTGGTTTTTGCCAGTTTTTCTGCTAATGTAATTTTCTGGTCCAGGATTTGCATTTAGTTATCATGTCTTCTTGGTCTCCTTCTGTGCACTCAAACTGCAGTAGGTGACTGATGTCAGCCTTCTGTGACCCCTTCAAGAGACCTCAAGGAAATATCAAAAGCAGGAAGAACCGGGAAGCCAGTTAAGCAGAAGCATGCAGGCAATATTTTTGGACAATCAGATATGATAGAAACATAATGTATTAAGATGCCCTAAGGGTCTTCCTCACGTCTATGTGGAAATCCGAAAACCTTAAGTTTTACAACCAAAGTATACCTTGTGAAGCTTACAAGCACATATACCCCTATACGCTTTAAATTCTAGAATCCCGTTTTTAATTCTAGAATCGTTTTTAATTCTGGAAGCTGTGGAGCAGTTCTTCAGGGCAATCTGAAAAACTCCCAGTCTACTGTCCTCAGGAGGATAATGAATAAAGTGCTTCCTAACCTACTTGGAGGTTGGCTTTCAGTCAACACTTCTTTCTCTGACCATTTCTCAGACATTCCTTGCCTTGCATGGAAAAACACTTTTGAAAAGGACTGATCAGGTATTTTGTGGAAGGCCCCTCAATTTGGGTTTGTCTGATGCTTTCCCTTGACTAGACTGGGGCTATGGGTTTGGGGGAAGAAAACTGCAGAGATGATGTGCTTTTCCCCGCCGATCATGTCAGTGTGGACATGCTCTTACTGGTAATATTAGTCTGGCCTCCATCCCTTGGATAAGATGCTATCGCTACGGTGAAGTCACAATTTCTCTCTTTCCCTACACTATTCATTGGAAAACAGTCATTAAGTCTGGCCGCACTCACGGAGTGGGTAGTTAAATTCTACCTCCCGGAGGGAGGAATGTCAAAGAATGTGTGGACATCTATTCCAACCGTTAACAGTAATTGGAGGTACTTTGAGGCTATGCAAATATCCTGTTTCTCTGTGAGGTTTCTCAAATTTTAACATCCATCTGGGGACCTGGGCTGCGGCAAGGCCTTTTTCTTTGCTGCATCGTTGACTAATGATCTGTTTCTTGACTAATGAGATACAGCCAAAAAAGGAGTCCAGAGATTCAGCTGTCACGATGAGATGACAGATAGATTCCTGACCCTGATGACCGCAAGAGTTTCTGGTTTGGTTACGTTCATGTTTGCACATCTGGAAGTCTGTCCTCCAGAAAGCTTCTTGGCCGCTTGTTCATCTATCAGTCCAGGCATGTGTCACTGATTGCATTTAGCCGACAGAGAAGAGTCTGGGTGTGGCTGCTGCCGTTGGAAACATCGACTGACTCCTTGTAGGAGGAGAGCAGATTTCAGGAAACATTCACAACTCCACAGTCTCCACTGTTGTGATCTCTCTCTCTCTCTCTCTCTGATCACTTTGAATTAAGAGCTGACAAGTTCTCGGAAAACAAAAGCAGAAAGGACACACCAACTCGACAGGAGATGGATAGACTCCACTTTGTGTGTGTGTGTGTGTGTGTGTGTGTGTGTGAGTATATGTGAGCGAGTGTGAGTGTGAATGTGTGTGTACAGGGGGTCCAGCTTTTGGAACTGCCCTGTAATCATCCTGTTTGTCCCTATATAATACACTCAGGTATCTCTCCTATGTATGATTATTTAATTAAACACAGTCACTTTTGGGGTGCCTGGTGGCCCAGTCGGTTAAGTATCCAACTCTTGACTTTGACTCAGGTCATGATCCCAGGGTTGGGAGATCAAGCCCCAAGTCGGGCTCTGTGCTGAGCGTGGAGTTTGCTTAAGATTCTCTCCCCCCACTTTCTCTGCCCCTCTACCCGCTCGCCTGCGTGTGCTAGCTCTCTCTCTCGCTCTCAAAACAAACAAACATAGTCACTTTCCCCAGACTGCAAGCTTTTTAAAAGAGTGACTAGGTCTGTTTTGCTTAGCACTGATAGCCCAGCGCATTGCCAGGGACATAAAAGGCACTAAATCATATTAAATGATCATCTGAATGATAAGTACCCTGGAATTATGTATGTCAATGCTTTCCTGATTCTTCTAGAACTCCCTATAACTTCAATCACAGAGGCAGTCTTGTATATGATGGTTATATTCTCTAGGTTATTAGAATAGTGTTATAGTTTATATTATGAGGTGAAAAAAATTTTGTGGATGAGCCTAGGGATTGAACTTTAATATAGAGCCCTATTCAGGATAAATTGACTTTGGGCAGACTAGAAAAAAGATTGTGGAGTCAGTGGTATTTGGACTCAGATTCCAGCTTCGTCCCTTATCAGCCATGTAGTATTGGGAAATTTGTCTCAGCTCCCTGAGACTTTTTTCCTTTGTATAGCAGGGGTAATAGTATCTATCTCAGCATTTGCCAGGACTAGATGAAGTTTTAAGTACAATGTAGGCATATGGGTATTAACGTAGTATACGTAAAACAAGTATATGTATATACTTGTCTGTATGTATACACACATGTATATACACACATACGTTTTCATATGTATATATGAATCTGTCTGTTTATCATCTACCTATATTATATATCTATAGTTCCTGGTATATATATAGCAACTGTATCAGTCAGGGGCCACATTAAGTATTTCAACAAAGTGTACTATGAAGGAATGGGTCAAACAGGTGTTAGAGAACTAACAAAGCAAAGGGAAAGCGCAGGGAAAGCACCTGCAGCAAGGGCTACCACTCCCAAGGCCAGGGGCACAAAGGGGAGAGGTCAGGTGTGTCAAGATCTAGAAGCTTGGGGGAAAGGCCCTGCCCTGCTCAGGGAGGGGGGCGCCTGCCAGTCAGTACTGGCCCTCCAGGACACAATGGGCTGGTTCTGGGAGCTTCACAACAATAACAACAAGAGCCCGAGACTGGTACCAGCAGCTGCCAGGGCGAAGGCTGTGACCGTGGGGACACCGCCAGGACAGCAGGCCAACGGGAGCTGCTCCAGCCCTGAAGAACCTCCCAGCAAAGGGGAACAGGCTTTGCAGGGTCTGCCCAGCATCAGAAAGCAGAGGGTGTGCAAGGGAGGGGTGGGAGCCGAGAGACAATAGCTTAGTGACCAGCGAAATCATGTAACTCTATTCGATTCATTCATCATTTTGGCAGCTGCCTAGAATTCCACGGTGCAGCTGTAGAACAGTTTATTTATCCATTTTCATGCTGCTGGATATTCAAGTCGGGTCCAGGGTTTTATCATCTGGAATGATGCTGCAATGAGCGTTTCTTTAATATTCTTTGGATTGTAAAACTTGCGGTTGGGGAGGGCTTTACGACGTTCCACAGACAATAACGGAGTTATTAATCAGTACTCTTTTCCTGCAATATTGGATATCTAATAATTATGCAAATCCAGGTGGTATAAATGTTATAACCAAAATATCTTCTGTTTCCATCCTTTTGGGAATAAAACTCTTACAGAAGGACGATTAGCCCCTCAGGGAGTGCCCTGAACAGAGAGTTTCAATAAAGACTTGATGGCAGTGCTGCTGAGGACGTAACCTCCCCAATTCCGGTGCATTAGCTGCAGATTCCAAAGATTAATTTCCTTCCTCGCTGAATCTAACCAAACACAAATAGCACATGTTAGTGGTAAATATGGTAACTTACTGTGTTTATTTCTCTGAGAGCTGGTAAATATTTAGCTAAGGCATGTCAGTCCAAGGTCAGTCCAAGGTCTCCCAGAGTGCTTCTCCTTTAACAAGGAAGTCCTCTTTGAAACGTTCTGTAGTTTTCTATACATTTGCTTGGTTTTTCTCTTTAAGATCATGCTTGGTGCTCAGGGCAGGTGAAACATTTTGGAAAAGCAAGAGTGCCATCTGGTGGAACGTTGGTATTTAATTTTCTTCTTTCTTTCTTTTCCCTTTTTCTCTTTCTTTCTTTCTTTCATGATTTTAAATTAACTGTAGAGCTACTACAAAAGATTTGCAGGATTCTTTAAATTTTTCTCAATATTAGTTTTTCTTTTTAAACATCTCATCCTTTTGGCATTGGGGTAGTATTAGTATTGATTTGCATCCCAGCTTTTGAGCACAGGTAATTTCCATGAAATGAAATTTAATGTTCAACACGTGCATTTGCAGATACCGATTCTGCTTCTCTTTGGTACCCTGTTGGTAGGGAGGGTGGGGTCTGGAGAAAGATTGCACATGTCAGGAAGAGAAGGATTCCAGGCCCTGGTGCTTTGACTGGTATGTGGGATCCTTACGGGCTTAGAAAGGAAGACGCAGGACCCAAAGACCTCGCTAGCTGCTCTCTGGCCAAATCTTCCTTCTCTTCTACCTCCTGGCCCCACGCAGAAGTAGAAGACGTGCCGTAGCAAGAGGAGGAAAAAAATAAAGTATGCAAGTCAAATTCAGACCTCTTTCATAGCTCTCAATTTATTCCTTTCAAATACACTTGTGGAAAAAGGTTAAGCATATTGAATTTTTGGAGGCATTTGCCTAGTTGCATCCTTTTTTTGGCCAGGCAGCCAACTTCTTGAAAGCTCTCCTGAAGCCTGAGTTCTACCTTGCCCTGCATGCCTCTAGAGACTCCTGAACTGGTTGTGGTTTACATAATTTCATTTTGAGGAGAAAGAATCTACTGTGTGCCTGCCCGGTACCTTCCCATTCTTCTGAGAGCGGCAGTCCGCTGTTTTAGAAAAGGCCCCTGCTCGGCCACACTCCCACCACGCAGCCTCCTAGAAGCCGGCACCCTCTGGCCACAGTTGATTGGTCTGGGCTGGAACCTGATCCGGATGGCCAGCCAATCAGCACCATTCCCAGGAGTTTCTGAATTTCAGAGAGAGCAGAACTGGTCCTTTTCTGGTGCGTGTGCAGTGAAAGAGACAGAGCAGAGCAAAGGATGGTAAAGTTCTGGTGGTTTTCAAGTCCTTGGTTGGAGTTTTTCTAAGTCTCAGCTGCTCCTCTGACTTTCCCAGGGCTTGACTATGTGACACAGTTCCAAAAAGTTCCTCTTTTGTCTAAGTCTAACCTGTTTCAGAATAGTTTTCTACAGGGCCGTCTGGATGGCTCAGTCGCTTGAGTGTCCGACTTCGGCTCAGGTCATGATGCTGCGATCTGTGAATTCGAGCCCCGAGTCGGGCTCTGTGCTGACAGCTCAGAGCCTGTTCCAGATTCTGTTTCAGATTCTGTGTGTGTCTCTCTCTCTCTGCCACTCCCCTGCTCATGCTCTGTCTCTCTCTCTCTGTCAAAAATAAACAAACATAAAAAAAAAAATAAAAAAAAAAAGAATAATTTTCTACCGTCTGTGTCCAAGAGTCTTAATGAATGAATACACATGGAAGGACCACATCAAGGTCACAGAGTGATCAGGAAAGGTTGGCCAGACCAGAGTATTTCAAAAAGATATGTGCATATACCCTTTTAGGTGATGATAAAGTTCTATGAAGAAAAAGTGGAATAAGAAGATGGAGAGGGGTTGGAGATCGCAAGAGGATGGACATTGTGAGAGTCTCTTTGGTAAGAATAGCTTGAGCAGACGGTAGAGGCTGAGAGAGGGGGTCCCATGGAAGACCCAGCGTCAGAACAGTGTAGGCTAAGTGAATAGCAGGGGCAGACATCTCGAGGCAGGAGTGAGCTTGTAGTTCCAGAAGAAACAAAATGGCCACGATGGCCAAGCAAGAAGAAGAAGAATGGGCGGCAGGATGGGGACAGTCGGGGCAGGGCCTGGAAGAACCTTGAGACCACGGTAACATTCATATTTTATTGTTACAGGAGGCCTTCGAAAGTAACCTAAATATGTTATTTACTTTTTTAGTGGTTGTGCCAGAGTTTTCAATATACATTTACAACTAATCACGCCCTCTTTCAGAGAACACTATACACTTCATGTACGACAGGGTGTTCCCAATTTCTCCCTCACACCCAATAATGATAGTATTGCTGTTATTTCATTTCACTTATCTATAAACTGGTGATCCAGAATCACCCAAGATATTGTTGCTATTATCGTTTTGAGCAAACCGTCATCTGTTAAATCAATAAAGAATAAGAAAAAAAAAACCTTCACTTATTCCTTCTCTAATGTTCTCCCTTTATGTAGAGCTGAGTTTCTGACTTACATAATATTTTTTCTTTCTTAAGTATTTCTTTTAACATTTCTTGCAAAGCTGGTACCCTGGCAACAGATTCCCTGAATTTTTGTTTGTTTGCTTCACTTTTGAAGGATGATTTTGCTAGATAGAAAATTCTAGGTTGGTGGGTTTTTTTTTCTTCCAACTCTTTTTTTTTTTTTTAACACATATTCATTTTTGAGAGACAGAGAGAGATAGAGCATGAGCAGGGAGGGGGAGAAAGGGAGACACAGAATATGAAGCAGGCTCCAGGCTCTGAGCTGTCAGCACAAAGCCCGATGTGGGGCTCGAACTCACGAACTGTGAGATCATGACCTGAGCCGAAGTTGGACGCTTAACCGACTGAACCACCCAGGTGCCTCCTTTTTCTTCCAACTCTTATAAATATTTCACTCCATTCTCTTCTTGCTCATGGTTTCTGAAGAGAAATCCAGTGTATGAGCCCGAGAGAAAAAAGTTTTTGGATATATTAATATTCTATTAAATTATAACATGAAGCCATCTCATTAGGTGATGTTGCCTGCATCAGATCCTATTTGTTTTGCTTTATATTGGACCTCAGGTCCATAGTGTTGAGTTAGTCATACTCCTTATTTTGAGGCACGCCATCATTATTGGTCTCATTTTATTTCACTGCTGTTTGCTTTCCTCTTTATTCCTTTTTCTCATCGCCATTCCCTCCCCTCCTCCCCTCTGCCAATGTGGTTGCTCTTGTATTTTAAATTTATGTAAGTTGTATTTGCTATCAATCTTATTTTTTTCTGTTTTAAACTCAATATTATATTTTGAAGATCTATTCATGTGCCATTTTATAGTTCTATTTTGTACCTAGTATTCCACAGCATGCGCTCCCCACATTTTACTTATGCAGCTCGTAGTGGTGGACACCTGTGTTCCTCCACCTTTCCCCCAATTAATACTGGGATGAACATCTTTGTACATGCTCTCATGGAGGTGTGTGCTTGTTTTTCTGAGGGCATCTATCCAAGAGTGAGACTTCTGAGTCACAGGGTGAACACGTAATTTCACTTAAGACCACCAGATTGTTTTAGAAAACAGCAGCATAGGAGGGACTCCATTTCTCCATGTCTACATGAACATTTGGTATTATCAGATTCCTATTTTTTGCCAGTCTGATAAGTGTAAATTGATATCTTGTTGTTTTAATTTGTATTTCTCTGATTGCTAGTGAGCAAAGATTTCTTTTTCAGTCACTCAGATCCATCTCCTACTTACTACTTCATTTTCCTTTCATGAGTTACCCAAATCGGTATTAACTGCTTATTTTCCTACCAAGAGCCTCTTTCTTTCTTTCCTTCCTTCCTTCTTTCATCCACCCACCCATCCATCCATCCATCCATCCATTCATTTCATGTAAGCTCTACGCCCAACATGGGGCTTGAACTCATGACCCCAAAATCAACAGTTGCATGTTGTACCAACTGAGCCATCCGAGCACCCCTCATTTATTTACTTTTTTGTTGTTATATATATATTCAATATTGTATTGACTCTTGGAGGTATTTTGGAAATATATAGATATTTTTCTATTTTGGATCTTCTAGTAGAGTAGTGCCTGAACATATGCATATTGATTACATGTTATTTTATTATAAATTCTTTAAAACATTTGTTAGTGCTTTATGTTATTTTTAAAAAACCTGTGTGTAAGAAGGTTATATTACCTATGAATTTTATTTCAGGAGAGGAAAAAGAACATTACAAAATATTTTTAAAAAATAGTGATGGTGGTAGGGAAGATATTGGGTCTCATCAGATTGAGAACCACTGATCTAGATATTAATCCCTTGTTGACTTCTGACATTTCCAAATATGTTTTCTCAACCTACCATTGGCTAACCTGGTCTGTATTATACATTATGGTTTCTTAAAAAAATAGATTGAGATATAATTCACATACCATATGGTTCAACCATGTAAAGGATAAACTTCAGCATTCATTGGTATATAACATGACTAATTTTTAAAAATTCTGTAAAATATATAACAACATTTTCCATTTTAACCATTTTTAATGTTTATTTTTAAATTTATTTTTGAGTGAGAGAGAGAGAGAGAGCACAAGCTGGAGAGGGGCAGAGAGAGAGAGGGGGAGAGAGAGAATCCCAAGCAGTCTCCATGCTGTCAGTGAAGAGCCTGATGTGGGGCTCAAACTCACAAACCATGAGATCATGACCTGAGACAAAACCAAGAGTCAGATGCTTAGCCAGTTGACCCAGCCAGGTGCCCTATTTTAACCATTTGAAAAACAATTTTTTTTAATGTTTTATTTATTTTTGAGACACACACACACACACACACACACACACACACAGAGACAGAGTATGAGCAGGGGAGGGGCAGAGAGAGGGAAGCACAGAATCCGAAGAAGGCTCCAGGCTGTCAGCAGAGAGCCTGACACAGGGCTTGAACTCACGAGCTGTGAGATCATGACCTGAGCTGAAGTCGGCCACTTAACCAGCTGAGCCACCCAGGTGCCCTCCTAATTTATCCATTTTTAAGTATATAATTAGTGGCATTAATTACCTTCACAAATTTGTGCAACTATCATCACTATTTATTTCCAAAAATGTTCATCATCCAGACTAAAATTCTGTACCCTTAAGCCTTTCCCCATTTTCTTTCCTCCCCAACCCCTGGTGATATCTAATCCACTTTGTGTCTCTATGAAGTTGCCTATGAAGTATCTATGTAAGTGGAATCATACAATATTAGTCCTTCTGTGCCTCGTTTATTTTACTTAGCATGTTTTCAAGGTCATCCATGTAGCATGGCAGAGCCTCACTTCTTTTTGTGGTTGAATAATACTCTGTTGTATGGATATACCATATTTGTTTTTCCATTTATCTGTTGATGGATACTTGAGTGTGTTTTGGCTAAGTATATAATGATGCATGAACAATAATGAATATTGTCATGCAAATATCTGTTTCAATTCCTAGGGGTGGAATTCTTGGATCGTATGATAACTCTATGTTTACATTTTGGGGGAACCACCAAACTGTTTTTCATGAGTGGCTGCACCATTTTAAATTCCCACCAACAATGAATAAGTGTTCCCATTTCTCCACATTCTCACCAAAACTTGGTATTTTCAGGGTTTTTTTTTTTTTTTTTTTATAATAGGCATCTTAATGGGTGTGAATTGGTTTTGATTTGGTTCCCTAGTGGCTAATGATGTTCGGCATCTTTTCATGTGCTCAGTGGCCATTTGTATATCTTCTTTGGAGAATTGTCTACTCAAGTCCTTGGCATATTTTTTGAATCTGGTTGTTTTTGTTGTTGAGTTGTAGGTCTTTATATATTCTGGCTTTTAATCCCTTATCAAGTATATGATTTGTGAATATTTCTCCCATCCTATGGGTTATTTTCATTTTTTTAACATTTTTATTTAATTTTGAGAGACAGAGACAGAGCACAAGTGGAGGAGGGGCAGAGAGAGAGGGAGACACACAATCCAAAGCAGGCCCCAGGCTCTGTGCTATTGGCACAGAGCCAGACACTGGGCTCAAACCCATCAACTGTGAGATCAGTAGCCCAGCCGAAGTCGGAAGCTCAACCTACTGAGCCACCCAGGCACCCCTCTTTTCCTTTTCTTGATACTTTCCTTTGATAAATATATCTTTCTAATTTTGGTGAAGACTAATTTACCTAATTTTTCTTTTGTTGCTTGTGCTTTGGGTGTCATATCTAAGAAATTATTGCCAAATCCAATGTCATGAGCTTGTTCCCTATGTTTTCTTCTAAGAATTTTATAGTTTTAAAGTTCATTGATGGGGCGCCTGGGTGGCGCAGTCGGTTAAACGTCCGACTTCAGCCAGGTCACGATCTCGCGGTCCATGAGTTCGAGCCCCGCGTCAGGCTCTGGGCTGATGGCTCAGAGCCTGGAGCCTGTTTCCGATTCTGTGTCTCCCTCTCTCTCTGCCCCTCCCCCGTTCATGCTCTGTCTCTTTCTGTCCCAAAAATAAATAAACGTTGAAAAAAAAAATTAAAAAAAAAAAAAGTTCATTGAGTTCCTTGGATGTGTATATTCATGGCTTTCACTTAGATTTGGGAAGTTTTCAGCTATTATTTCTTCAAATATGTTTTCTGCTCCTGCTTTTTTCTCTCTTCTGGGATACCTATGCATACCTTGGTATGTTTAACAGTGTCCCACAGGTCCTTCAGACTGTTCATTTTTCTTCATTCTTTTTTATTTCCATTTCTGAGACCACATCATTTCAAATGCATTGTCTTCAAGTTCACCCATTCTTTGTTTTGCCTGTTCAAGTCTGCTGCTAAGTCCCTCTAGTGATCTATTTTGGTCCTTTTCATAATTTCTCTTTATAGACCTTCTTATTTTGTTCAGACATCAGTTTCCTGATTTCCTAAAGGAAATTGTCCTAAAGGTCTTTGTCCATCGTTGCCTTTAGCTCATTGAACATATTTAAGACAGTTAATTTAATGTCTTTGAGTATTAATTCCAGTATCTGGGATTCTTCAGGGATGATTTTTGTGAAATTTTTTTTTCCTGTGAAAAGATCATACTTGCTTGTTGCTTTTTATATTCTATAACTTTTTGTTGAAAACTCGATAGTCCATGTTATAGGAACTCTGGAAACCTAAATTCTTCCACTCCTCTGGGATTTTTTTTCCTTTGGATTAGATCCATCCACTTGTGGCTTTTCCAAACTATTTCTTGACGTGTATACTTTTTGTTTTGTAGTCATCGAAGTTTCTTTTCAATTTTCTCTGTGGCCAGCCCTGACCTGACAAAGATTTCCTTACGTGTCTGGCTCCTAAGAGTAAGGGGGAAAAGTCTTGCCTCGTTAAATTCCATGTGACTCAGAAGCTGCTCATGGGAAGTGGGTGTTGAAAAATGGCTGACCTCTGTGTTGGGCCTTCAGTGACCAAAGGCAGCAATCAGCCATCAACACGACAAACTTTTTGCCCCTCCTGGCTCTAGTAGGCCACACAAGGAATGTAGGTGGCTACGTCCACAGCTGTCTGCTGCTGGGATGTAGGCTGGTAACTGCAACCTTGCAAAAGGCTCAGATTCACCAAAATTTGTCAGCCTCTTCCTTGAGCTCTCCCACAGATGCTGAACTTGAGTTCCACAATAGTGACTTTAGCCAGTTCCCGCCAGCTCAGTAGTGGCTTATGTGGAGAGACAGATTCTTGGGACTCCTCCTCTGCCATCTTTCCTGACATCGTTCTCTATGTTATGTTTGTTTATATTCTTGAACTCCCTGACGGTAAACCTATTTCTGTCTCGGGAGGGAACTTCGCCTTTGTTTCTGTGTGCAGCACCTGTTCTGCCTTTCGACCAGATCAGAGCCCTGGCCAGATTCTCTCACTTGCCCTCTATGTCCAAGGCAGAGGCCAAACCAGAACTGTCTTGTACTTCTGCTAAGACAGATCCTGAGAGAGCGGTCTTCTTTTTCCTGTCCATCCTATAACAGAAAAGCTGAACTACCAGGGAAGGCCATGCACATATGGGGATATTACTCGTCTCATTTTTTTCTTCCTCCTTCCTTCCCTCCTTTTTCTTTCTGATTTCCCACATATTTTTGAGCAACCACGATGTGCCAGCTCTTTGATGGATGCTGGGGAGATGGTCTTAAAAGAACCATAGATCCTTGTTCTTAATGAGCTGCTAGTTGAGTCCGAGAGGCAAGAGAAAAATTTCAGTATACTTGGTGAGGTTTGAAAGAGGTGGAAAAGATGTCGAGGGAGCTAAGAGAGGGACTTCCTAAATGAGTTTGAGGGAAAAGCTGGGAGAAAAACGAGTAACTTCACAAATGAAGTGGCACTTGAAGAAGTTAGCCAGGTGGGAACATCTTCAGCAGAAGCACCAAGTCCAAATACATGCAGAGTGAGAACACAGCCAGCTGGAGTGCTAACAAGTAATTTTGGTGTGAGGTGTGGGGTCCGGGGAGGGAGGGTTAGGAGATGAGGCCAGAAAGGTAGGTGGGGCGAGATCAGGTAGGAATTGAATTTTATTTTATTTAAAAATTTTTTTCTTTAACATTTATTTACTACTGAGAGACAGACAGACAGAGCATGGGTAGGGGAGGGGCAGAGAGAGGAGGAGACACAGAATCTGAAGCAGGCTCCAGGCTCTGAACTCACAAACCATGAGAGCATGACCTGAGTCGAAGTCACGAAGATGCTTAACAGACTGACCCACCCAGGTGCCCCTTGAATTTTATTTTGTAGCGACTGTAGTGTCACAGGAATGGTAGTAGTGGAGTAATGTGATCAGATTTGTTTTTGAAAAATCAATCTGTTCTGAAGGCGGATTTGAAAGATGTTAACAACAGTAGTTTAACACATAATGAGGATGTACTCCCATGCATTTTAAATATTATCTCATTTAATCCTCATAAAACACTACCACACTGGAATGATAATCATTTCCACCTTTTAGATGAGGACGGGGGCACTTAAAAGTTAAGTTCTTTGCCAAAGGCTAGAAAGTTGGTAAGTGATGGAGATTTAAATCCAGTCTAACATCAGTTTGGATGCTTAATCACTGTGCTTTTACTGGGGGCGGGGCCTGGAGGGTAACAGTTAGGATTCTATTGTGGCGATGTCAGTAGTAACTAAGTGCTCCAGGCCTCTACTAAGGCAGCGGCAATGGGGCTGGAAGGTGGAGAGCAAGTTTGGGAGATTTTGAGGAAGTAGAATTGACAGAACTTCATTCAATATGGAGGAATAGGGAAGTAAGATTCTAGGACAACTCCCTGCTTCCTGGTTTGGTCACTGAAATAGAAACAGAGGAACTTGCTGAAATAGAGGAACACATGTGAAGAAGGTTTGGGACAAGAGGGGGAGATGACCAGATCAATTTTGGACATGCTGAGTTGGCACAACCAAATGCAGACATCCTGAATGTAACTGGGCCAGGAATTCAGGGGAGGCAACAGAAGCCAGAGGTGTTCATGAGATGGCAGTGGACAAGAAGACAGGTGGAGGCAGGGCTCAGGAATGGACAACCACCCCCCTCCCTGCCTTCGAGAAGCAGAGAAATACAAGCTAACCACCAAAATAGTAGGAGACTTAATGATCATTTATTCAACATAATCACAGTAAAGGAAATGCCTGAAACTTCAGCTCAGATTAGGAAGTGCAGCTGCTTTCAAGGTGACTGTCTCCACACTCCTACGAGGAGACACTGGGAAATCTAATTTGCTTATTTGATACAGATATTTTATCCATATTCTTTTCAAATGGGATCGAGTTGTTTGCAGCAATCGTAGACAGTGATAATGAACTATTCATTTTCAGACTTTTTGCTTAGAACACTTTTTGTCTTAGAAAAATTGAAAACTGTATCCTCAATTCCTGAAAACTCTTGGTTTAAGAAAGTTTATTGCAGTTCTCCAAAATTGCTTTATTTCTTAAACATTTTTTAAAATGTTTATTTTTGAGAGGCAGAGAGAGACAGTGCAAGCTCTGAAAATTTCAGAGTGTGAAATCTGAAACAGGCTCCAGGCTCTTAGCTGTCAGCACAGAGCCTGATGCGGGGCTCAAACTCACAAACCAGGAGATCACGACCTGAGCCGAAGTTGGACACTCAAACCGACTGAGCCACCCAGGCGCCCCTAACATTGCTCTATTTTTAAACAATCAATTTGTAATGGTATATTTAAATTTTTTTGCTTTTTTAGAACTAAACATTCAACTGTGTTCCATAAGTGACCATTTGTCTTAATTCACCATTTTATGCTCAGCAACCTCGTAGGTCCTCGTTTGCACCGTTATTGGCTGACAGACGTTAAAACCCTTCCTTCCTTCCTTTCTCTTCCACTCTTTGCCTTTCTCTTCTGTCCTTTTCTCCTCTTCCCTTCCTTTGTTTAACCAATATTTGTTGGATGCCTTCTGTGTCAGGTAGTCAGCTAGATTATATAAAGATGACAATTTTAATAGTTTAGTAGACACAAACTTGATATGTAGACAGCAACTTGAGGTCTAAAGCTTCACCAGGAGGACAGAAGAGGGAAAAGCATTGCCATCAGAAGTTGGGGTGTGTGTAAAGGCGTGGGGGTAGGGAAACGTGACAATGAAAAGCACGTGGCCTGTGTGGGGAAAGGCCAAGGGTTTTATAGGGTGGGAGCAGGGTAGTCATGGGATGGTGTGGAAAGTAGCCAGGGGGGTCAGCACCAGGGGAGGGGCTGGAAAAGTTGAGACTCTGAAGACACCAGAAACTATCCTAGTTTTTGGTTTTTATACCCCTAAGTACAAGTGAGCAGATAGGAGAGAATCAGACAGTATTTTCGTGGCTAACAGAGGAAATGATGGCGGATGCACATTCTCCATTTGTACTGTTTCTCCTTTCTCTTGGTTTGGTTCTACAATAGAGAAATACAAGAATTAGTTATTTCTAAAATGAGAACAAGTTTGTTTCCTAATCAGCAGCAAAATAAGTGTTTTTTAATAATAATTGGACAAAAAGTTTTCACCCCTTGTCATTCTCAAGCATTAAATCACACGAGTCTCCCACTTAGCAGGCTGGCGTATTTCAAGGCCTTACCATTTGACAGCTGGAAAGGGAGGGGTTTCTCTTGTCCCATTATTCAGTCAGTCAGTTATCAGTGTAAGCTCATGGATTATTTATTTTTAATATAATTTATTGTCAAATTGGCTTCCATACAACACCCAGTGCTCGTCCCAACAAGTGACCTCCTCAATGCCCATCACCCACCCCGCCCTCCGTCCCACCTCCCATCCACCCTCAGTTTGTTCTCCGTATTTAAGAGTCTCTTATGGTTTGCCTCCCTCCCTCTCTGTTTGTAACTTTTTTTCCCTTCCCCTCCCCCATGGACTTCTGTTAAGTTTCTCAGGATCCACATATGAGTGAAAACATATGGCATCTGTCTTTCTCTGACTGACTTATTTCACTCAGCATAATACCCTCCAGTTCCATCCACGTTGCTGCGAATGGCCAGATTTCATTCTTTCTCATTGCCAAGTAGTATTCCATTGTATGTATAAGCCACAACTTCTTTATCCATTCGTCAGTTGATGGACATTTAGGCTCTTTCCATAATTTGGCTATTGGTGAAAGTGCTGCTATAAACATTGGGGTACAAGTGCCCCTCTGCATCAGCACTCCTGGATCCCTTGGGTAAATTCCTAGCAGTGGGGCGCCTGGGTGGCGCAGTCGGTTAGGCGTCCGACTTCAGCCAGGTCACGATCTCGCGGTCCGTGAGTTCGAGCCCCGCGTCAGGCTCTGGGCTGATGGCTCGGAGCCTGGAGCCTGTTTCCGATTCTGTGTCTCCCTTTCTCTCTGCCCCTCCCCCGTTCATGCTCTGTCTCTCTCTGTCCCAAAAATAAATAAACGTTGAAAAAAAAAATTAAAAAAAAAAATTCCTAGCAGTGCTATTGCTGGGTCATAGGGTAGATCTATTTTTAATTTTTTGAGGACCTCCACACTGTTTTCCAGAGTGGCTGCACCAGTTTGCATTCCCACCAACAGCGTAAGAGGGTTCCCATTTCTCCACATCCTCGCCAGCATCTATAGTCTCCTGATTTGTTCATTTTAGCCATTCTGACCAGCAAGAAGTGGTATCTCAGTGCGGTTTTGATTTGTATTTCCCTGATGAGGAGTGACATTGAGCATCATTTCATGTGTCAGTTGGCCATCTGGATGTCTTCTTTAGAGAAGTGTCTATTCATGTCCTCTCTCCATTTCCTCACTGGATTATTTGTTTTTTGGGTGTGGAGTTTGGTGAGTTCTTTATAGATTTTGGATACTAGCCCTTTGTCCGATATGTCATTTGCAAATATCTTTTCCCATTATGTCAGTTGCCTTTTAGCTTTGCTGATCATTTCCTTTGCAGTGCAGAAGCTTTTTATCTTTGGTGAGGTCCCGATAGCTCAGTTTTGCTTTTAATTCCCTTGCCTTTGGAGATGTGTTGAGTAAGAAATTACTGCGGCTGAGGTCAGACAGGTTTTTTCCTGCTTTCTCCTCTAGGGTTTTGATGGTTTCCTGTCTTACATTCAGGTCCTTTATCCATTTTGAGTTTATTTTTGTGAATGGTGTAAGAAAGTGGTCTAGTTTCATTCTTCTGCATGTTGCTGTCCAGTTCTCCCAGCACCATTTGTTAAAGAGACTGTCTTTTTTCCATTGGATGTTCTTTCCTGCTTTGTCAAAGATTAGTTGGCCATACTTTTGTGGGTCCAATTCTGGAGTCTCTAGTCTACTCCATTGGTCTATGTGTCTGTTTTTGTGCCAATACCATGCTGTCTTGATGATTACAGCTTTGTAGGAGAGGCTAAAGTCTGGGATTGTGATGCCTCCCACTTTGGTCTTCTTCAAAATTACTTTAGCTATTCGGGGTCTTTTGTGGTTCCATACAAATTTTAGGATTGCTTGTTCTAGCTTTGAGAAGAATGCTGGTGCAATTTTGATTGCATTGAATGTGTAGATTGCTTTGGGTAGTATTGTTAATACTTTGTTAAGTATTTTAATAATATTTATTCTTCCAATCCATGAGCATGGAATGTTTTTCCATCTCTTTGTATCTTCTTCAATTTCCTTCATAAGCATTATATAGTTATCAGCCTACAGATCTTTTACATCTTTGGTTAGGTTTATTCCTAGGTATTTTGATTCTTGGTGCAATTATGAATGGGATCAGTTTCTTTATTTGTCTTTCTGTTGCTTCATTATTAGTTTATAAAAATGCAACTGATTTCTGTACATTAATTTTGTATCCTGCGACTTTGCTGAATTCATGTATCAGTTCTAGCAGCCTTTTGGTGGAGTCTATTGGGTTTTCCAGCTATAATATGTCATCTGCAAAAAGTGAAAGCTTGACTTCATCTTTGCCAATTTGGATGCCTTTGACAAATTTCCTTTCGTTGTCTGATTGCTGATGCTAGAACTTCCAACGCTATGTTAAACACCGTGGTGAGAGTGGACATCCCTGTCGTGTTCCTCATCTCAGGGGGAAAGCTCTCAGTTTTTTCCCATTGAGGATGATGTTAGCTGTGGGCTTTTCATAAATGGCTTTTATGATGTTTAAGTATGCTCCTTCTGTCCCAATTTTCTCAAGGGTTTTTATTAAGAAAGAATGCTGAATTTTGTCAAATGCTTTTTCTGCATCGATTGACAGGATCGTATGGTTCTTATCCTTTTATTACTGTGATGTATCACACTGATTGATTTGCAAATGTTGAACCAGCCCTGCAGCCCACGAATGAATCCCACTTGATCATGGTGAATAATTCTTTTTATAAGCTGTTGAATTAGATTTGCTAGTATCTTGTTGAGAATTTTTGCATCCATATTCATCAGGGATATTGGCCTGTAGTTCTATTTCTTTGCTCGGTCTCTGTCTGGTTTGGGAATCAAAGTAATGCTGGCTGCGTAGAATGAGTCTGGAAGTTTTCCTTCCCTTTCTATTTTTTGGAACAGCTTGAGAAGGATAGGTATTATCTCTGCTTTAAACGTCTGGTAGAACTCCCCTGGGAAGCCATCTGGTCCTGGACTCTTATTTGTTGGGAGATTTTTTTTTTTTTTTTTGTTGGGAGATTTTTGATAACTGATTCAATTTCTTCACTGGTTATGAGTGTGTTCAAATTTTCTGTTTCTTCCTGTTTGAGTTTTGGAAGTGTGTAGGTGCTTAGGAATTTGTCCATTTCTTCCAGGTTGTCCAGTTTGTTGGCATATAATTTTTCGTAGTATTCCTTGATAATTGCTCATATTTCTGAGGCATTGGTTGTAATAATTCCCTTTTCATTCCTGATTTTATCTATTTGGGTCCTCTCCCTTTTCTTTTTGAGAAGCCTGGCTAGAGGTTTATCAATGTTGTTTATTTTTTCAAAAAACCAACTCTTGGTTTCATTGATCTGTTCTACTGTTTTTTTATTCTATATTGTTTATTTCTGCTCTGATCTTTATTATTTCTCTTCTTCTGCTGGGCTTGGGTTTTCTTTGCTGTTCTGCTTCTAGTTCCTTTAGGTGTGCTGTTAGATTTTGTGTTTGGGATTTTTCTTGTTTCTTGAGATAGGCCTGGATTGCAATGTATTTTCCTCTCAGGACTGCCTTCGCTGCATCCCAAAGCATTCGGATTGTTGTATTTTCATTTTCATTTGTTTCCATATATCTTTTAATTTCTTCTCTAATTTCCTGGTTGACCCAGTCATTCTTTAGTAGGGTGTTCTTTTTTGTTTTTTTTGTTTTTTTCAACGTTTATTTATTTTTGGGACAGAGAGAGACAGAGCATGAGCGGGCGAGGGGCAGAGAGAGAGGGAGACACAGAATCGGAAACAGGCTCCAGGCTCTGAGCCATCAGCCCAGAGCCCGACGCGGGGCTCGAACTCACGGACCGCGAGATCGTGACCTGGCTGAAGTCGGACGCTTAACCGACTGCGCCACCCAGGCGCCCCAAGTAGGGTGTTCTTTAACCTCCATGCTTTTGGAGGTTTTCCAGACTTTTTCCTGTGGTTGATTTCAAGTTTCATAGCATTGTGATCTGAAAGTGTGCATGGTATGATCTCAATTCTTTTATACTTGTGAAGGGCTGTTTTGTGACCCAGTATGTGATCTATCTTGGAGAATGTTCCATGTGCACTCGAGAAGAAAGTATATTCTGTTGCTTTGGGATACAGAGTTGTAAATATATCTGTCAAGTCCATCTGATCCAATGTATCATTCAGGGCCCTTTTTTCTTTATTGGTCCTGTGTCTAGATGATCTATCCATTGTTGTAAGTGGAGTATTAAGGTCCCCTGCAATTACCACATTCTTATCAATAAGGTTGCTTATGTTTGTGATTGTTTTATATATTTGGGGGCTCCCATATTCGATACATAGGCATTTATAATTGTTAGCTCTTCCTGATGGATAGACCCTGTGATTATTATATAATGCCCTTCTTCATCTCTTGTTACAGCCTTTAATTTAAAGTCTAGTTTGTCTGATATAAGTATGGCTACTCCAGCTTTCTTTTGACTTCCAGTAGCATGATAGATAGTTCTCCATCCCCTCACTTTCAATCTGAAGGTGTCCTCAGGTCTAAAATGAGTCTCTTTTGGACAGCAAATAGATGGGTCTTGTTTTTTTTATCTATTCTGATACCCTATGTCTTTTGGTTGGAGCATTTAGTCTGTTTACATTCAGTGTTATTATTGAAAGATATGGGTTTAGAGTCATCGTGATGTCTGTAGGTTTCATGCTTGTAGTGATGTCTCTGGTACTTTGTGGTCCTTGCAACATTTCACTCACAAAGTCCCCCTTAGGATCTCTTGTAGGACTGGTTTAGTGGTGATGAATCCCTTCAGTTTTTGTTTGGGAAAACTTTTCTCTCTCCTTCTATTCTGAATGACAGACTTGCTGGATAAAGGATTCTCGGCTGCACATTTTTTCTGTTCATCACATGGAAGATTTGCTGCCATTCCTTTCTGGCCTGCCAAGTTTCAGTAGATAGGTCTGCCACTAGTCTTACGGGTCTCCCTTTGTAGGTTAGAGCCTGTTTATCCCTAGCTGCTTTCAGAATTTTCTCTTTATCCTTGTATTTTGCCAGTTTCACTATGATATGTCGTGCAGGATCGATTCAAGTTACATCTGAAGGGAGTTCTCTGTGCCTCTTGGATTTCAATGCCTATTTCCTTCCCCAGATCAGGGAAGTTCTCAGCTACGATTTGTTCAAGTACACCTTCAGCCCCTTTCTCTCTCTCTTACTCTTCTGGAATTCCTATTATACGGATATTGTTGTGTTTGATTGCATCACTTAGTTCTCCGATTCTCCCCTCATACTCCTGGATTTTTTTTTCTTTTTTCTCAGCTTCCTCTTTTTCCATAATTTTATCTTCTACCTCACATATTCTCCCCTCTGCCTCTTCAATCTGTGCTGTGGCTGCCTCCATTTTATTTTGCACCTCATTTATAGAATTTTTTAATTCATCATGATTATTTTTTAGTCCCTTGATCTCTGCAGCAATAGATTCTCTGCTGTCCTCTATGTTTTTTTTCAAGCCCAGCAATTAATTTTATGACTATTATTCTGAATTCTTGTTCCATTATATTGCTTAAATTGGTTTTGATCTACTCGTTAGCTACTGCTACTTCCTGGAGTTTCTTTTGAGGAGAATTCTTCCGTTTCGTCCTTTTGGCTAGTTTTCTGTCCCTCATGTGTTTTAAACGCTTGTTGTGTGCTCTGCACCTGTGAGCACTGCTGTATTAAAGGAGGGTCATGCACTGTCCAGGGCCTGGCCCTTCAGCAGGTGTTTTTTTGGCGATTGTTACTTGCTCTCTGTTGTGAGTTTATTTTATTACCCTACTCGTAGTGACAGTTTGGACCCTCCACCAGGTGTGCTTTGATTTGTTCCTTGGAGTAGCCCTGGAAAGGAAAACAGATAGACAAACAGGAGACAAAAGCACACAAACACATAAATGACACAAACAAAGAAAAACAAAAACCTAAAGACTAAAACCAAAAACCCAAAAAACACCGACTACAAGTAGAGAAGAGGGTGGGGGCGGTGCTGATGGAAGAGTACAAGGAGAGAAATGACAGAGGGGAGAAAAAAATAAACGTTGACCAGGCTGAGAGACTAAAATGCTTAATCATGAGAGAGAGAAAGGAAAATAAAGGAGGCAGGGAAAATGAAACAAAGAGAAAGTTACTCAGAGCGACTATATGGCTTGATAATTCCAGAGAGAGAGAGAAGGAGTGTAAAGAAGGAGGTGTAGAACATGTGCAAGACAATGGGTTACCTATGCCTGTTTGGAGAGACCAATGACCAGAGTGACCAGCCTAGGGGAGGGAGGAGATAAGGAGGAGAAATGGGGCAGGGGTGGGGGTGGGGGGGAGAATATATCTGCTCCTCCAGAGTTGACCTAGAGTCAATCCAGGCAACGCCGCAGCGCTTGTGGGGAGGAGCTGTCCACAGGGTCGGTGCTGCTCTGGTGGATGCGCAGTTGCCCAGGGCAAAGGGGCGTGGCTTGGCGCAATCTGGCCCCACCTCCACTATGGGCTCAGGGGGTGATCCCTGAGTCCCCCCACCTTGGGGGGAGGGGGGAACGGTGAGCCCCCAGTCTCTTCTCCGCGGAGCCCACCCGGTGGCCTCCGTTTGAGTCGTCCTCACTGTGCCAGGGGCGCAGACGTGGCGGGGGGGGGGGGGTCCTTCTCTTTCCGCCAACACCCCTGACCCTGCGCTTGGCTAGGATTCCAAGTCGTGCTCCCTGCGCTCTGGCGCTGGGGAAGCGCCTCTCGTCGTGGCCACGTGTGGTCCCGGCGGCTTCGTCTCTGCCGCCGCACTTCAGGGACGACCGCCTTCTCCTACTGCAGACGGAGAGCCGCTGCCCTTGGCCCTGCGAGCCCCGGGGTGGCGGACTCCAGGGACACGGCGGCCTCTTCCTCCTGCAGACTGCACCCTTGGCCCAGCCACTGCACGGGGGTGGGGGTGGGGGGGTGGAGGTGGGGGCGGGGGGGGGGTGGACGCAGGCGGGTTCTGTGCTATCGCACAGCCCTCCAGGCAGGGAACCGCTTTCTCCAGCTGCGGACTGAGCCCCTGACCTACCCCCGCACCCAGGCCCCTGGCTCCCCTCCTCCCCAGGTGCGCGAACAGGGAGCGGGCCCCAGGCCCCAGTCCGAAGAAAGCCCCCCCAGGCAGAGATCGGATCCCTCTGTCTCAGTCCGAGGCCTGTCTCCTGTCCGGATAAGGTCCTGCACTGTCCTGGCCACTCTTTCTCTTCCCTTCGTCCCTCCGCAGAAGGGGGTCCCTCCCCTCCGCGCCCGCGCGGCCTTTTGTCTCCCCCGGCTCGCAGTTACGCACCTCTCTCTTTTCCCGCTTTCCCATTTTCTTCCCGGTACATTCAGACTCGTTTCCTCCCAGGCTCTGGTGCTCAAAGTCCTTTGGCTTCGGCACTTCTTTGTTTGAGAGACGCCGGACGTATGGATCCCCCTGCTTCTCCACCTGTTGGCCTCACGGATTCTTAGTCGGTAGGTTACGATCCATTGCTGACATTAATTACTTTGATACTCAGATTGTACCGGATTCGGCCAGGGGGAGCCCCTTCAAGTCGCTCTTGCCTTTTTGCTACATTTGGGACATCCTCATTATTATCTCTTACTTCCAGGCTCATCTTGTACTTTCCCTGCTCTGGTCTCAGAATCAGCCGTTTAACCAGGGAATGGAACATGTTTTAGTTATTTATTATTATTACTATTTTTAAAACTTTTTTTTGTTTGTTTGTTTAATTTTAGAGAGAGACAGAAGGAGAAATGGAGGGGTGAGGCAGAGAGAGGGAGAGAGAGACTCTTCAGCAGGCTCTGCGCTCGGCTTGGAGCCCGACGCCGGGCTCAATTTCATGAGAGTGAGATTAGGACCCAAGCTGAAATCCAGTCGAACACTTAACTGACTGAGCCACCCAGGCACCCCGAAACATGTTTCAAATATTTGCAATATTCTTATTTAAGTAGCTTAGTTTTAAAATACAATTTTCCTGCGTTCGGCTCCGTGCCGACAGCTCGGAGCCTGGAGCCTGCTTCACATTCTGTGTCTCCCTCTCTCTCTACCCCTCCCCTGCTCATGCTGTCTCTCAAAAACAAATACACATTAAAAAAATTTTTTTAAGTAATTTTCACTTATTGTGTTTGAAAATGCCATTTTACTTACAACAGCATTTTATATTTAATGCCAATTAATTTTTAGTGCCATTTTAAACATTTACCCACAACCCAATATATGCCACGAGACCCCGACCTTGTGTTCAAGATTCTCCCAAAAACACTGTAGTTTGTTTTTTTTTTAATTTTATTTTAAATGACATCTACGTCCAGTGTGGGGCTTGAACCCACAGACCCAGGATCAAGAGTCTTGCTTGCTCCACTGACCGAGCCAGCCAGGGGATCCCCCAATTACGCTAGTTTTTAAGAACCCGAACTAATGTGGTTGGCAAGGATGAGAGTATTTATATTTATAAAAAAGTTTTAAAAAACACATTAAAAATGTAATTTTTGTATCTGTGGAAATACTTTATTTGGTTTCCACATACGATATTGAAATTTACACATTATTTTTAGGACAATTAATATACAGCTAACTGAAATAAAATGTACAAGAAGCTTATGAGATATGAGACGCAGACAAGAAAATGTGAAATGTTCTTTTTTTTTTTTTTTTTTCAACGTTTATTTATTTTTGGGACAGAGAGAGACAGAGCATGAACGGGGGAGGGGCAGAGAGAGAGGGAGACACAGAACCGGAAACAGGCTCCAGGCTCTGAGCAGTCAGCACAGAGCCCGGCGCGGGGCTCGAACTCACGGACCGCGAGATCGTGACCTGGCTGAAGTCGGACGCTTAACCGACTGCGCCACCCAGGCGCCCCAAATGTGAAATGTTCTTAACTGAATTTGTGCTACTGGGAACACCAGGACTCCTGGCCTTGATCTTAGCCTTGTGTGTCAATTATTTTTTTCTGTAATTACTGACACCCTTCCAAAGAGATGTTTTACTACTTGTCTAAGAAATCAGTGAATAACGAGGTTTTCAATCTTATCAAAGTACAAAGCATGACTTCAATTCTAGGCCCTCTGACAGAATCCGGTACCTGTATTTACTAAGTTCTTTAATGAAATTTTATCAAGAAATTACTGAATCAGGAAGTAAATACAAGGCGTCTTTATATTACAAAGAAAATCAATGAAGACTCCAGAAGACAAACATCTAGTACTTAAAAAACAATTCCAAATTCTGACATTCGGAGCAATGTAATTCCCGTATTATCTTTTTCTAAAAGAGACCTCTTCCGGCTTGTTTCCAGACTTCTTTTACTCCTTTAATGCTTTCTCTTTTCACACATTTCCAGTATTCTTGTATACTTTGCTGCTGTGGTACCTGTTAACACAAAGTGAAAGTAAAGAGATCATTCTCTTCAAGGTTAAACACGATTTCATGCGAGCTCTGTTAGCATTTATTTCCCACGTGCCTCCAGAGAGTCCCTGAGATGGATTATGTTGTGAAGGAGGATTCCAACAAAACCGTACGTAGGACGGGGTAAAGGATAAAACGTGAACGTGACGTAAGAACAGCCTTGGGTAACTCAAGAGTGGAGGCTAAGTGCACGTGATTGGAGCCTCTTCCGTTAGAAGATAATGAAGATCGTGGGCAATTTCTTTCATATATTGGTTTTAAAAAATGTAATTATTTCATGACGCTTTATAATATTTTATAATGTTTTCCTTTTTATGGTGAACTTTATTTAGCTATGTGGAATATAAATTATAAGCCTAAAACTCTGATTTAAACCTACCTAAGTTAAAAAGAAACAATATATTTTATAAGAGGCTTTAAGAAAGAAGACTATAATTCACCTAAGTGCTCTGTGAATTAAAAAGTTCTATGAGTATTATTCCTCTGTTAAAGAAGAAAGTAAAGGTTAAAAAACATTTGTATCCTTGGTGAGCACAGGAGGACGGCGTTGCTGGATATCTCCCAAATGGAAGCAAATCTGCCAGCTGAAATTTTTTTTTAGAGAGAGTGAACGAGTGAGCAAGCTAGCGTGTGTGAGTGAGCAGGAGAGGGGCAGAGAGAGAGAGAGAGAGAGAGAGAGAGAGAGAGAGAGTCTTACGCCGGCTTCATGCCCAGCGCGGAGCCCGACATGGGGCTCTATCTCACGACGGTGAGATCACAACTTGAGCCGAAATCAAGAGTTGGAAACTAAACCAACTAAGCCACACCGGTGCCCTGCTAAAGTTTTAGATTTATCTAAACAGTTTATTTATTTGAGAGAGACAGAGGGAGAGAGCATGCGTGCACAAGTGGGGGAGGGCCAGAGAGGGAGGGAGAGAGAGAATCCCGAGCAGGCTCTGCGCCATCAGCTATCAGGGTGCAGCCTGACTCGGGGCTCGAATTCACAAACTGGTGAGGTCATGACCTGAGCCGAAATCAAGAGTCAGACGCTTTAACAGACTGAGCCACCCAGGTGTCCCTCTTTTAGATTTTATATATATTCTTCTCCTGATCGATTTACAGCTCTATTTAATGTCTTCGAGAAATGGCGGAGGCTCGTGGGCATGTTAAATCGTTACTGCAAAGGCTGGTTTCATTTTCAGGGACAGGATTATTCACGATGAGATGGTGGATGCCCACAAAGCTTGAGAGACACGTGTGCTAACAGAAATCACATTTACTCATTTTCCATTAATAATGTGGGTAGCAGGAAAATGATGTGCTTTTCCGAGGAGTAAATGAAGGGGGCTGCTCATGAATCCACCACATTCTCTCCCTCATTCTCTCCTTTCTTCTGGCCGAACTGCCTCTTACCATACAGTTTTCTTTCCACCCTTGTTTTTCAACCTGCGGACTGCTTTTATGAGGGTGCTTCTTTTTTTTAATTAATAATTTATTTACTTTTTGATTTACATCCAAATTAGTTAGAATATAGTGCAACAATGATTTCAGGAGTAGATTCCTTAGTGCCCCTCCCCCATTTCGCTCACCCCCCCCCCCCACAACCCCTCCAGCAGCCCTCAGTTTGTTCTCCACATTTATGAGCCTCTTTTGTTTTGTCTCCCTCCCTGTTTTTATATTATTTTTCTTCCCCTTCCCTTATGTTCATCTGTTTTATCTCTTAAAGTCTTCATATGAGTGAAGTCATATGATATTTGTCTTTCTCTAATTTCGCTTAGCATACTACCCTTATGATGGTGTTTCTAAGCAGATTCCAATTTAAACAAAATTTTGAGTTTTATTTGTCCCACAGGTATAGACTAATATGTGAAGAATCTGAATACAATAACAATGGCTAACATTTACTTCAACTGTCTCAGGCACTATCCCAAGTATTTTACGCTTAATTCTTACAACATTGTTTTCTGGTAGATTCTATTAGTTTCCTCATTGTACAGATGAGGAATGGGAGGCTCTGAAAAGTTAAGTGGCTTTGCAAGATTAGGCAGCTGGTGACAGAGCTGGGATTTGAATTTAGGTGTGTCTAACTACAGAGCCCAAAGTAAAATGATTTCTGAATAGCAGTTTCTGATTAGATTCAGATTTAAAAAAAAAAAAAACAAAGGAAAATACTGGATCCCATCTGAAGGAGACATCTCAGTTTGTGATCATGGCTTATAATCTCTTTACAAATGATAAAAACCTCCATTTACGACCACACATGCATTGCCCAAATTCTAGGTGTAATGCCATTCACTTAATTACATGTAAACATGTAGTTATTAAAAACTCAAAATCTTTACCCATAAACCTCGATGCATCCTGTTTTTTAACACCCCGAGAAACTCTCCATGACTAAGACATTCATCACCATCCACATCAAAGATCTTGAACACGGTGTCCAAAATATTGTTTGAGAGTTCCTGCCCTGTTGCTACTTTCACGGCCCTCTTAAACTCCGCTGAAAAAAGAAAACATAAAACAACTCATCAACTGTGTGAAATAGTCTAAGTGGAATTAGCCTGAATTTTATTATTTGAGAAGCAAAATTAAGTCTCAATGTTCATTATCACGGAAGTAAAACAAAACAAAAAATACTCATTAAGGATATGTTGAAATAATACATTTGGCTGAGAAATGTCTTGAAAGTAACTGAAAGAGGCAGCCTATTTTAATTTAATCAATGTTCTAAAGAACATATTTAAATATTCCCTTTTCCTTTTTAGGAAATAAGAAAGTAAAAGCAAATAACATAATTGTTAAATGTGAGAGTCCTTGTAAGTCTAGAGTAACCACACTGAATTAATTAAAAGGCTAATCAACTGTTTCACTGGTAATTGGCTCCTTGACTGGTATGTTCTAGTTGAAGAACAGAGTGATGTTATTTGTAGATGATAAAAATTAAACGAAGTCACGTAACTTACCCAGTCTGACAGGACGGTGAGCTAAACTAAACATTTGCATGGCAATAGCAAAATCTTCTAGGTGGGTGGCAAAATGACAAAAGGACTTGAACTCATCCAAACTAATACTCTAATAAAATAACAAAAGTGAGTGTTAATTACGATTTTGTAAAACTGATCTTAGAATATAAGCAGAAGCGTAAGTCCTGTTTCTATCATAAAGCTTGTGAACTTTCATGGCCTTCCAAGAAAGTCTATTAAAAAGACGGGCAGGGCCACCGTGCATGGTTGTGCAGACTGCACACTGTGTGCAAGGCGTCTCCTGGATCGCGCAGGGCGAGAACTGGGGTGGCCCTGTGTCACAGACCGAATTGTCTCCGCAAGATCCACAGGCTGAAACCCAAACACCCAACGTAACTGTACTTGGACCTTTAGGGAAGCAATTAAGGCTACATGAGGTCACAAGGGTAGGACCCCACTCTGATAGCACCGATGTCCCGATAAGAGAAGGGGACAGCAGCGCACGCTCACTCCCCATGTAAGCACAGACGACAGGCCTCGTGAGGACAGGGTGAGAAGGCGGTGGTGGTCTGCAAGCTGGGAGGAGAGGCCTCACCAAAAACCAACCTGCCGGCACCTTGATCTTGGACTTCGGGCTCCAGAGTTGTGAGAAAATGAATGAGTTGTTTGAGCCATCCGGCCTGTGGCATTTTGTTACGGCAGGCTGAGGAAACTAGTACCCCGTTAAGTGCTCTGCCTCCTTGCTTTCCTGCTTCATCCGTGGACACAGCACGGAGTAAGAGCACTGGGTTTTGGAGATAGAAAAGCTGTGCTTTAATTCCAGTTCTGCCATTTACTGTGTACATGGTCTTAGCCTCTCCAAGCCTTAGCGAAGTAACCTTTCAGGAAGGAAGTAATTTGCTCAAGATCTACCAAGTGGAACAATCAGGATTTGAACCTTGGTTCCTAACTTCAAAACCTCTGCCCATAAAAACAAAACAGAAATAAGTTAGAAAAACTAGTTTTTCCACTGAAAAAGTAAACAAAGTATGAAAACTGTTAATTTGAAAGTAAATTCTTCCCTGCCTAAAAAAAAAAAAAGTTTCTCGGGGCACCTGTGTGGCTCAGTCAGTTGAACGTCCAACTCTTGATTTCAGCTGAGGTCATGATCCCAGGGTCGTGGAATGGAGCCCTCCGTGAGGCTCCATGCTGAGCAGGGAGCCTGCTTGAGATTCCCTCTCTCTCTCCCTCTGCCCGCTCCCCTGCTCACACTCGCTCTCTTTCTGAATATATATATATATATATATATATATATGTATATATATATACATATATATATATATATATATGTATGTATATATAAGTGGTTTCTTTTGTAGGCACCTTCAGGATCATGTCCTCTGCATATAGGTGGTGGTCTTATTCAAGTTTCACTGCCCGCAGCCTTGGTAAATTCATGGAAGTTTTACTTTTAAAATTTCGTTAAGTCTTTGAAGAGGTAACATATACACATGGTAAAAAAACAAATTCTAGAATGGATAAAAAACAAAAAGTCTTTTTCCCTCCTTTGACCTCCAGTTCCCTTTCCCAGAGGTAAAGCACTGTTACCAATTCTTTGCGTATGCTTCCAGAAATATTCTACTCGTATAAAAGAGCATACACACACCCCTGTTTTACACAGTGGGAGAGTCCTCTTCACACATTTCTACACTTTGCTTTGTACTCTTAAGAATACATCTTATTAGCAGAAGAGTGGCCGTTCCTCTGTATCGTAATCTCAAAGCCGCCACTCGGCGCAACCTTCTGATTTTTCCTTTACTGATAGGTGAAAAATAGCATGCCATCAATGTTTGAATCTGTAGGTCTTTAGCTGTGAATGAAGTTTAAACACTTTTCTCTTCTGTTCTTACTGGTGATTTGTGGATTTCTATTCTTGCGTCTTTTTTATGTCCTCTGCCGAGATTTTTAATGAGCTGTTATGTGGCTTACTGCTGAGAGACAAGTCTCCATGGGTCTCTCACGTTTCTGCACATCTTTCAAAGAGAAGCTCCAACTACTTTATTATTCCAGACTATCTTTCTAAGGGCATTTGTATAGCGAACAGCCTAGAATGTTGACGATGTCTGCTTTGGAAGTAGAGCACAGTTTTGCCTACTGCCCATGACTCCTGAAGATGAGCTTTCTTGGCTACGTGTGTGGGCAGCATCCACAGGGTGCTCAGCATGGTCCCCGTGGGACTTGGGGGGCGAGGGAGGGCTGGCACAAACATGATGCTCATGCTGTTGCTATGCTATGAATAATAATGTTCTTTGTCTCTGACCCAATGGTCTTGTATCTTCGGCCAGCATCCATGAAATGGTACAGGCTAACTTCCAAATAGATAAAATCTCAGATACTTTACATTTATTAACACTTTGGTTTTTAGGATCCCCTTATACATTAAATAGGGCAAAATTTAAGACCTTTCAAAGTTCTTGATTTTTAAAGATCTCACGATAAATTAAAGAAATGGGCCCATCACATATGATGCCAATATTTCTTCCCTCCCCCCAGTTTGTTAATTTTTTTCTTTTGACTTTGATCCTAGTTTTGAGGGGGATGAGGGGAAAGCAACAGAATTTTTAACTTTTAGACAGCAATTTCATCAACTTTTCCTTGAAAGCTTCTGAGTTTTGCCTAGAGAAATATGCATACCCTACTCTGAGAGGATTGTTTCCAAGTTTCCTTCTCTACATACTCAGTTTCATTTTCCCCTGTAACATTTAATTCTTAGATCTATCTGGAATTTTAGAGTAAGGAGTGAGGCAGAGATTTACGTTCATTTCTCCCTCGGATGGCCAGTCAATTAACCTAGTGCCATTTATTAATAACTCCTCTTTTACCCAGCTAATTTACAATATGAATTCACATATGCTAGATTTCCATGTGTATTTGGGTCTAGTTTTGGACTTTATATTCTGTTCAATTGATAGGTCTGTCAAATTCATTGTAACAGGCTGTTCTAGTTATCAATATTTGGTAATATATTTTCATATCTCAATATTCTCTTTTTAAAGACTTAATTTTTTATTTTATTTTAAAAATTTTTATTATTTAAAATTTTTAAAACATTTATTCATTTTTGAGAGAAAGAGAGGCAGGGTGTGAGTGGGAGAAGGGCAGAGAGAGCGAGAGACACAGAATTCTAAGTAGGTTGAGCTGTCGGCACAGAGCCCGATGCGGGGCTTGAACTCAGAACGGCAAGATCATGACCTGAGCTGAAGTCGGACGCTTGACATACTGAGCCACCCAGGCACCCCAAAGACTTAATTTTTTAAAAGCCATTTCAGGTTCATAGCAAAACAGGAGAAGTTATAGAGACTTCCTGGATATCTCTTGTCCCTGCGGCATTCTTTTCATAGAAACTTTTACGGCCTGTCTAGTTCACTCATGACAATCTGATGACATTTTTATTGAAACCCATTACTGTCCAGCAATACTTTTTGGTTCCTGCACGTAGGAAAGATTACACCTTTCTGCTTCTTTGCAGCTATGTGGGGTCATGTGATTAGTCTGGCCGGTAGCCAAGTGTGATGTTTCTGGGCCAACACACTTAATTGCTGGAATGTGCCCACTCCTTTCTTTTCCTGCCACGGCCTCTGAAGATGATGTTTCTTCCAGCCGGTAAAGCTCCAAGGTGGCAGAGCCTGAAGAGTCTGGGTCCCTGAGCAACTGAGTAGGCAGAGGCGCCTGGCAGCCCACAGTGGAAATGTAGCGCGACTGAGAAAGAGATCTTCCTTACACTGGCCACGCGGACAGCACGGCAGTCTTAGAACTGCAGCAGGCCCAGGCTGTTCCGGTATAAGCGTTACATTTACAGATGACTCCGAGGGACAAGTGCTACATCTATAATACTGACTTCCCATTCAATAATAGGAGATAGCGCTATAATTAGGCAAGTTTTCTTTTATATCTATCAAGACTTTGAAGTTTCATTTTCATGTATTTCTTGTTAAATTCATTTTTAATTTTATGTGTTTCTATTTCAATTACAAATGAGATCTTAATTATATTTTATTATCTTTTCCCTCACTATAGAAATAGCTTTAAAAAATTATATAGGGGCGCCTGGGTGGCTCAGTCGGTTAAGCCTCCCACTTTAGCACAGCTCATGATCTCACGGTTCGTGAGTTCGAGCCCCGCGTCGGGCTCTGTGCTGACAGCTCAGAGCCCGGAGCCTGCTTTGGATTCTGTGTCTCCCTCTCTCTCTGCCCCTCCCCTGCTCACTCTCTGTCTCTCTCAAAAATACATAAACATTAAAAAAAAAGAAATGAAAAAATTATATAAAAACATATGCCCACTCCAATACTATGTTTTGGAACAATAAAGTAAAAGCAATATATAAAGTAAAAAATCACTTCAAATCTTACAACAGTATATTAATCATTATTAATAGTTTGGCAATCATTACTTAATATACATATATATAAACATACACATCAACATTAAAAAAAGAAAGTGTATATATACACACTTACGCCATTACATTTTCTTTCTTTTTTTTTTTTTAATGTTTACTTATTTATTTTGAGAGTGAGAGAGGGAGAATGTGGGAGGGGCAGAGAGAGAGAGGGAGAGGGAGGGAGAGGGAGAGAATCCCAAGCAGCCTCCACGCTGTCAGTGCAGAGCCCAATGTGGGGCTCGATTTCACGAACAAGTGAGATCATGACCTGAGCTGACATCAGGATTAATCGACTGAGCTACCAGGTGCCCCTGCCATTACCTTTTCTAACCTGTAATTTGCACATAGGGCAGCTACTGCTAACATACTAGCATTGTAACAGGCACTTCACTGAATTTTTGCTGTTTCTAATAGCTTTTCAGTTTGATTCTCTTGGGTTCTCTAGGCATAGAATCACATCTATGCAAACAAAGCCAACTGTCCCTCCTTCCAAAGGTTCATACTCTTTTATTCTGTTAATTTGTACTGGCTGAGACTTCCAGAACAACAGTGGTGACAGTGGACATTGTTATTACCGACTTTACCGGAAATGCAAAACTCCTGTTTGGAATACTGATTCCATCTGGGCAGGAATTCATTCATAAGAAAATGTAAACACCATTTCTCACCTTGATTTTACACTCAAATAAGGGAGTAACATGGTTTGGGTTACTTTGAAAGTTACTTTATTTAATTATATAAATGTTTTTAACATGATTTCATCTTTACCAAAAGCATAATAAAAAGGCATACGAACCTCTCCTGCTGACAACTTCTCTCTTACGTTTTTCCAATAGATGTCTTTATTTTCAGTGTTAGTGAAAAAAAGTAGCCATTCTGCAAAGTCTTCTTTTCTCATGAAACTCAAACCTTTAGAAAACTGAAGGAATTCCATTTCTTGGACCTCTGTTTGTAAATTCTCCATAAATCTAAATGTTAAAATATAAAATTGATGTCAGGAACCAGTGGCATTCGATTTTAATATTTACTGTCAGTAGGCCCGCAAGGCACCTCCGGCGGTACCCACGGAGCGGCTGGCCTCTTGACACGCTGAATCAAACAAAGCATTAGTGTGGTGAAAGGGGTGTGGGGAGCAGAAGATGAAGAGAAGCTGATTTAAAAAAAAATTTATTTGTTCTAACTTTTGGCATGCACCACTGTCTTTCTCAAGAGCTTTCCTCTTCATTTCCAGGAACTCTTTTTTTTTTTTTTTTTTTTTAATGTTTATTTTTGAAAGAGAGAGAGCATGAGTGGAGAAGAGGCAGGGAGACAGGGAGACAGAAGGATCCGAAGCAGGATCTGCACGGACAGCGGACAGCCGGACGCGGGGCTCGAACTCATGTACTGTGGGATCATGACCTGAGCGGAAGTTGGACGCTTAACCGACTGAGCCACCCAGGTGCCCCCAGAGAAGCTGCTTAAGTCCATACTTGCTCCAATTTGTCACACTCTATACTCAATTTGTTTGTGCAACTTATACTTGGTAACCTACTTCTGATAGAGATTTATAAAAATTATGTAAAATGTTGCTCTGATGCATCTGTAACAGTTTTTTTTTCCAATGTAGAAAAATTATCAAGATCAGAGAAACTTAAAATTCACTTGGGTTACTGCCTTTAGAATGATAATCATAATTAGGGGCGCCTGGGTGGCTCAGTCAGTTGGGCGTCCGGCTTCGGCTCAGGTCACGATCTCGCAGTTCATGAGTTCAAGCCCCGTGTCGGGCTCTATCCTGACAGCGCAGAGCCTGGAGCCTGCTTTGGATTCTGTGTCTCTCCCTCTCTGCCCCTCTCCTGCTCATGCTCTGTCTCTGTCTCTCAATAATAAATAAATGTTAAAAAAAATGAAAAAAAAAGAATGTTAATCATAATTAATGGTTCCTAATATTTTTGGATACCAAAGTTGATCAAGTAATCAATGGCTTTACATCAAAAGCTTAGATTTACTTAAAAATATTTATAATCATTTGGACAATAACTTGTGAATATATGACTCAACATTCTTTTTAAAATAAAAACATGGCACTTTGAGCAAACTCTCATCAACAGCTCCCTAGAAAAGTACAAGTTGAAAGGATATCAGATTAAAAAAATATTGTCTTTGAACAAGAACTCAAAACCACTGCACTTGATTTATTTATAAACTAAGTCATGTGAAAAGTATAGTCTCCATGTGTTTTAATGCGTTGAAGATTGCTTTATTCACCTTTTTACATGTTAAAAGAAACGTACTGTCATGCCACAATTTAATGGAATTCTGCATGGGGTAAAAAACAGGTCTATTCCAGTTCAATGGGAGAAAAACAGTCACTGTTAAACACCGACTTGCTTTCGGTTCTACGCTTATCCCATAAACCTTAAAAGCATGGGGGAGTTTGATTTTAGGCTTCTATCTGTGTGATAGGTAAGAGTCTGTTACCTGCAACAGTTTCTGAATGTACTGGAGACACAGATTTATCAATGCCATGTTTTTCCGGGTCAAGGCAGAATTTTATCTACCACTTGAAGCATTTCCAGTGGGGGCTAACACATCAACAAAACCTTTTGCTGATATACCTTGTTCTCTGTTTTACTGAGTTTTATTATACTGTATATTGTGATGACATTCAACTTATTAGGATTGTTAAAAAATTTAACTGTTAAACTACACATTGTTTGGCTTCAGCCACTTTCATCTTACTAATTACACTTGTTTTGTTTTGTTTTTTGAAGATTTTATTTTTAAGTCATCCCTACACTCAGCGTGGGGCTCGAACAACCCTGAGATCAAGAGTCGCATTCTCCACTGACTGAGCCAGCCGGGCACCTCACTCATTACGTTACTTTTGAAGAACAAAAGTATATTTTAGGATAGCCATCTTTCCTAACTCTAAAATTATAGATCTTGTTATGACTTGAAAATATGGAACATGATACTGGACATAAGTACATGAATTGAAGAATTCATACTATATAAAGTCTCCAGATAAATTCTGAACAAGTTAAATAGTTTATAAATTAGTGGATTAAGTGGGAACATTGGGAAAAAAATCTTTTTCTTACCTGATTTTTTAAAAAATTTTTTAGGTCATGGGTGGGTGGCTCAGTCGGTTGAGAGTCCGACTTCGGCTCAGGTCATGATCTCGCGGTCCGTGAGTTAGAGCCCCGCGTGGGGCTCTGGGCTGACATCTCGGAGCCTGGAGCCTGCTTTGGATTCTGCATCTCCCTCCCTCTCTGCCCCTCCCCCACCGTCTCTCTCTCTCTCCCTCGTGCGTTGTCTCTCTCTCAAAAATAAAACATTAAAAAATTTTTAAAAATTCTTTAGGTCATGGGGCGCTGGAGCTGGCTCACGCCACCTCTGAGAATTGTCTACACACGTTTTCCCGCCTGTATTTCATGTCTGGCAGCTTGAAATTGGCCTGGTAGAGAACTTACATTACTTATGACCAAATGCTACAAATCAGGCTGTACTTCCTGAGAGCAGACTGCCACACGTATTTATTAGCACAACACTGCTTATAGACATCTTTGAATGTATGAAAGCTCTATTCGGGGATACAGGCAATAACATCTCTCTTTTTTTTAAATTTTTAAATGTTTATTTGTTTTTGAGAGAGATAGAATATGAGCGAGGTAGAGGCGGAGGGAGAGAAAGAGACACAGAATCTGAAGCGGGCTCCAGGCTCCGAGCTGTCAGCACGGAGCCCGACGCGGGGCTCAAACCCACAAGCTGTGAGATCACGACCTGAGCCGAAGTCGGACGCCCGACCGACTGAGCCACCCAGGCGCCCCAATATATCACAGATTTATCCACATGCTCCCTCGTTAACTGATACATTTCTCTCGACATGTGGTAGTGTCTACTTAATATGGCTCTGTCCCTTCGGTCACCTGGTCTAGCACCAGCTCCTTGAAATCCCATTCAACGCACCCAACCACCTGCCAGGGAACTGTGGGACCACTCCTTTTAGAAACTTTGTGGCTACTGAAGCCTTTAAAGAGAAACCTGGGTCTGGACCTCATGTCTTCAGTTTCTAAGATATGTAACCCTGGACGGAGTCCCTTACGAATCTCACCCAACTCCTGCCTCGCTTTCCAAGGACCGCTGGAATAATATACGTGAAATACCCAGACAAGTGCCAGGCGCGTGGAAGCACTCAGCAGTCAGCCGCGGGACGGCACTGAGGCTGCAGGAAACCGCCTCCCTCGTGATCCTCGCTCAAGCCCAGACTCCAAGCCCTCGGCTTCCTCGGGCTGTCGAAGGCCTTCTTCGGGGGCACCTTGAAGAAAATCCCTCAGAAACTGCGCCTAGTGCTACCGGCGTAAACGGATGCTCTGCAGCCGTAACCAGGTCCTCCACGCTGCCGACAGCCTTCCGCTAGGCCAGAGGGCTCTCTTTCGTTCTTTCACACAGTGGCCATCTCAACTTGCGTTCCTTCTCGACAAATCTATCCCATGGCTACTTGGCTTCAGCACATGGCTTGCCCCCAGTTCCCAGAGCAAGCAGAGGTCACTGCGTAGGAAACTCTCTCACTTTCTGGCTGTCACTCCAGGGATGTAACAACGCTCATCCCCGTCTCCTTTCTGTCCCAGTGACAGGAGGAGTCCCTTTCCTGCTGACGGCCGATTTATCTACCTGCGCTCTGAATTCCACCTCTGTTTTCTTCCTCCTCAGGGGCCTTGCTGCTCTGCTGACTCCCATTCACTCCTGCATTCAGTCCTTCCCTCTTTACATCGTCGTTCAAACACGCGTGGAAACCTCTTACGTTCCCCTCCTCGCCTCCTGCCCCCCCTTCCTGTGCTATGGTCACTCTTACCCCTCCCCCCCTTCTCGCCTCCTGCCCCCCACTTCCTGTGCTGTGGTCACTCTTACCCCTCCCCCCTCCTGCCCCCCCTTCCTTTGCTATGGTCACTCTTACCCCTCCCCCCCCTCGCCTCCTGCCCCCCCTTCCTTTGCTATGGTCACTCTTACCCCTCTCCCCCTCCTCGCCTCCTGCCCCCCCTTCCTTTGCTATGGTCACTCTTACCCCTCCCCCCCCCTCGCCTCCTGCCCCCCCCTTCCTGTGCTATGGTCACTCTTACCCCCCCCCCCCCCTCGCCTCCTGCCCCCCCTTCCTTTGCTGTGGTCACTCTTACCCCTCTCCCCCTCCTCGCCTCCTGCCCCCCACTTCCTGTGCTGTGGTCACTCTTACCCCTCCCCCCCCTCGCCTCCTGCCCCCCCTTCCTGTGCTGTGGTCACTCTTACCCCCCCCCCCCCCTCGCCTCCTGCCCCCCACTTCCTGTGCTGTGGTCACTCTTACCCCTCCCCCCCCTCGCCTCCTGCCCCCCCCCTTCCTTTGCTATGGTCACTCTTACCCCTCTCCCCCTCCTCGCCTCCTGCCCCCCCTTCCTTTGCTATGGTCACTCTTACCCCTCCCCCCCCCCGCCTCCTGCCCCCCCTTCCTTTGCTATGGTCACTCTTACCCCTCCCCCCCTCCTCGCCTCCTGCCCCCCCCTTCCTTTGCTATGGTCACTCTTACCCCTCTCCCCCTCCTCGCCTCCTGCCCCCCACTTCCTGTGCTGTGGTCACTCTTACCCCTCCCCCCCCCTCGCCTCCTGCCCCCCACTTCCTGTGCTGTGGTCACTCTTACCCCTCCCCCCCCTCGCCTCCTGCCCCCCACTTCCTGTGCTGTGGTCACTCTTACCCCTCCCCCCCCCTCGCCTCCTGCCCCCCACTTCCTGTGCTGTGGTCACTCTTCCCCCCCCCCCCCCTCGCCTCCTGCCCCCCACTTCCTGTGCTGTGGTCACTCTTACCCCTCCCGCCCCCTCGCCTCCTGCCCCCCACTTCCTGTGCTGTGGTCACTCTTACCCCTCCCCCCCCTCGCCTCCTGCCCCCCACTTCCTGTGCTGTGGTCACTCTTACCCCTCCCCCCCCCTCGCCTCCTGCCCCCCACTTCCTGTGCTGTGGTCACTCTTACCCCTCCCCCCCCCTCGCCTCCTGCCCCCCCTTCCTGTGCTGTGGTCACTCTTACCCCCCCCCCCCCCTCGCCTCCTGCCCCCCCTTCCTGTGCTGTGGTCACTCTTACCCCTCCCCCCCCCGCCTCCTGCCCCCCACTTCCTGTGCTGTGGTCACTCTTACCCCTCCCCCCCCTCGCCTCCTGCCCCCCACTTCCTGTGCTGTGGTCACTCTTACCCCTCCCCCCCCCCGCCTCCTGCCCCCCCTTCCTGTGCTGTGGTCACTCTTACCCCTCCCCCCCCTCGCCTCCTGCCCCCCACTTCCTGTGCTGTGGTCACTCTTACCCCCCCCCCCCCCTCGCCTCCTGCCCCCCACTTCCTGTGCTGTGGTCACTCTTACCCCTCCCTCACTCCTCGCCTCCTGCCCCCCCTTCCTGTGCTGTGGTCACTCTTACCCCTACCCCCCTCCTCGCCTCCTGCCCCCCCTTCCTGTGCTGTGGTCACTCTTACCCCTCCCTCACTCCTCGCCTCCTGCCCCCCCTTCCTGTGCTGTGGTCACTCTTACCCCTCCCCCCCCTCGCCTCCTGCCCCCCACTTCCTGTGCTGTGGTCACTCTTACCCCTCCCCCCCTCCTCGCCCCACTGCAATCTGCCTTCTCCCCCTGAGCATGTCTACCCTGCATGCATCACCTTCCTTGCCGAGCTTGTTCCTACTCGTGTTCTGTCTCAGTGAACAGGTATCACATCGTTCGCCGGCTCCACACACACACCAGGCGGCGGCCTGGACTTGCTCCTCACTCTTCATCCCGTCAGTCGCCACTATTATTAACTCTTGGATGCTCCGCTCGTCTCTGTTCCCGCCGCCGCCACCACCTCGGTCTGATCACCGTCCTTTCTTCTCTGTTGATGCAACGGCTTCCAACGGATCTCCTTGCCCTCTGCTGGAGTTCCCTGGCCAAGCTGCCGGCTCCGATGACCGCCTCCCTCCCCCCTGCTTCAAGGTCTTTGGTGACTCTCCGCCCTTCTCCACGAGGCACAAACGCCTTCACAGCTGTGCCTATGCTGATCTTCCCACCTTCCGCTCTTACTTCTGCTTCAGCCTCGGTGAACTTCTCGTTTCTGAATTTGCCATGTCTTCTGCATTCAGACACAAGACTTTATCTATTTAGTAATCACTGGGTTCAGATAACACTGGTTGACAATTCCTACCAACATTATGCAAATTTGGACTCTTCCTGAGAAATTAAAAACGAAGTATCTGAACACAGCAGTAGTCTGTCTACAGTACATCAGTTAAATTCTTCTGTGGAATGACAATAACTTAACACATTTCTGATGATGTTTTTCTAACTTAAATTCACTGTGTTTTGGCTGTATCACACAAGGAACCTGTCTAGTACGGGATTTCTGCATATTATCAGGCATAATAAGAATTTAGGGCCAAAGAGTTAGATAGAAACATCAATATTTTGTAAAGTAAAAATTGACCTGGAGATTTATTTATTTATTTAAAAAAAATTTTTTTTTAACGTTTATTTATTTTTGAGACAGAGAGAGACAGAGCATGAACAGGGGAGGGTCAGAGAGAGGGAGACACAGAATATGAAGCAGGCTCCAGGCTCTGAGCCGTCAGCACAGAGCCCGATGCGGGGCTCGAACTCACGGACCGCGAGATCGTGACCTGAGCCGAAGTTGGCCGCTCAACCAACTGAGCCACCCAGGCGCTCCTGACCTGGAGATTTAAACAAATTACTGTTTTACAGGATGTAAAACAGATTTTTAAATAATTGCTTTTTCCTTAGTGTCAAGTCTACATTTACTAAGAAATGTTTTTGTTCCAGAAACTTCTAAATTCTTTTGTGTGAAGTATTTAAACTTATAATGAATTCTAGAATTTAAATTAATAATGCATGAAACAAAATCTGGAATATTGACTGGTTCAATTTGACCTATCTTTTCCTATTGATACAAGAACACTAGAACAGAGTAAGCACTGAGGAAGAAAGTCACTTCGAATGGAGTGGGGAGGACACTGAAGAGGTAGGGCCTATGCATATTTCCCGGCTCAGTTCTTGGAAGAATGGTAACCTTGGCTTGTTGCCAGACTGCAAGCATTTGAGACGAGTGTGTGTCACATGCAAGAATGGACTAAAATGGACTTTCTGCCCAGCGCTGATCTTGGCAACGAATCGCATACGGGACAGTGTTACCCTAAGCCTGCCACAACCGACCTAAGAAACAAACAAAGAACCCCCCAACTCATGTAATGTGCCTAAAATTCCCCCTTTGCCTTTAAAAATCTGAGCTCCTTTGTCTCTTTGAACCATGATCTGGGTTGTTGCCTTAATGTCTGTCTCCTGATGCAGTTCCTAAGATCGCAAAACAAATGTGTTTTTAGCCTTGCCTTTTCTTGACACTTTAGATATATTAATTCTTGCTTTTTAATTTTGTATTTGTTCATGAGTTTAATTATATTACTAGAGCATTTTCAGCAGATTTTATAAGGACTAGGGATCCTTCATAAAACTGATACAAGTTCTCAATATTTTGTCTTAAAGTGACACTACTGAATTTTCAAATACAAAAATTGATAATAAAATTGGAAATAGCTTTGTCATCTGTGATGAAAAATACAAGTAGTATCTAGCTTTCTGTTCTAACTTGAAAAATCCTTCTCTCTGAATTTTAAAGCAGTCAGTCCTTGGGGGAAAAGATGGGAATATACTTTTAGTTTTGATTTTTTTCTTTAGATGTTGGATTAAGGAGCCTTTGGGAAAAGAGACTGAGGAAACTCTTAGTGCAAGAAGTCTCTTGGCCAAGAGAGCTGGGGAAATGCAAACACAGGAAGAAGCCAGAGGAAAAGAATTCCGTAAGGAGACAGATCTGGGAGTTGGGAAACAAACTCACTAGAAACTCTAAAACTAAGGTGACGTGAGTTTGGCACGTATTCTGAATGCTTACCGTGTGTTATGTTGTGTATACTTTAACCTACAGCATCTCATTTAATTGTCAGATCAACCTCAGACTTTTCATGTTGGGGGATAGTATATTAATGTAAATGAGAGTAGAAATAAAAATGATTAGGAAGGAGGATATTTGCATGAATTAGAGATTTGCTCTTTTCCTTTATTAGATTATTTTAAAATTATAATTTGTAATTTTTAAATTTACTTTTAAAAAATATATCATTTTAAAGTTTATTTATTTTTGAGAGGAGCAAGTGAGCAGGGGAGGGGCAGAGAGAGGGGAGAGTGAGAGAGTCCCAAGCAGGCTACGTGCTCACAGTGCAGAGCCCAACGTGGGGCTTGAATTCACGAACCGTGAGATCACGACCTGAGCCAAAATCAAGGGTTGGACACTTCAGCGACGGAGCCACGCGGGTGCCCCTAAATTTACTCACAACTCTTAAAGTGGGCAGGACAAATGTTGCCACGTATATTTTTACAAAGACTAGAAAAAGGTACATGATTTTCCCAAGACCATACAGCTAAATAAATCGCACACCTAGCATTTACAGCCATTCGGACCTCATGTCCAGTGTTCTCTCCCTTCTATATTGCTACCAGCTTCTCAGACTGTGGCATTTAATTGTTAGCACTTCTACTTGCTTAGTAAAGCTTAAAGTGGTTTTAGAGAAAAAGCAGCTGAATTTTAGAAGCTGAAGTGAAGTATGCCTCCTTGCTTAAAACTGTGATTTTAGTTGCTCTCTACTGACAGGATGCTGTAAAAAAAAAAAAAAAAAAAAAGCCCGTGAAATTTATCGCTGGTCTTACTATAATTGTTAAGAATAGAATTCTTCATGTTACGCAGTGTCCTTTTTATAAAGCCCCTTCGGAAGATTTCTTTCTGACCTCATGATGAGGACCGAATGTCTCCGCCCCCCCAGCCCCTTACGCCGAACCAGTGAGCTTCCAACTCAGGGACACGGTGAGTTGGGCAACTGACGTGTATCCCCCTTCATGGTGCCTGCCAGAAAGCGCGGTCAAATCTGCGGTGTGTTCTTAGCAAGCGCACAGAATCTCACGGTTTGCGCTTAGTGTACTAGCCTAATTAGTGGCTCCATTTTATGACACTGCCACTGTTCTTCTTTTGTTCGTTTTTCTTACCCACTTCTGATATCGGTGTTTACATTCTACTACAAGTGCCTACTTAGAGCCCGACCCTTGTATAGAGTAAGTCGACATATTAATCATCATATATTAATCAACACATTCATTACATGAATAATATAATAATTATATGATATGATGCAATATAGGATACAATAATATATGATAATGAATAATGGATAATCACACAATAAATTCACATATACATATATAACCTTATTAAGTAGATATTTATCATCATCACTTCACAAATGAAGGAACAGAGATTGGAGCCTCTGGTTAAAATGCTTGTTCATCAAATCCCACTTAGTAAATGATGAAGTTCCACATCTGAACCCAGGTCTGTCTAAATCACAAATATGTTTTTTTCACAATCGATACTGTTTCTCTAAATGAGAAGCTAACGTATATAGGCAAATGTTTTAAGTAGCCCCAAAGCTATAACTTGGTGGCACCTTCCTTGCCTTTCCTTGAAACTACTAAGCTGTACCTTCTAAAACAATATCCCTTTATCAGAGAAGCTGGAAGAAGGTGGCTGACACCAAGGACAAACATCTCTTTGAAACAATTTTTCTGGGGGCGCCTGGGTGGCTCAGTCAATTAAGCATCCGACTTCGGCTCAGGTCATGATCTCGCGGTCCCTGAGTTCGAGCCCCGCGTCGGGCTCTGGGCTGACAGCTCGGAGCCTGGTGCCTGCTTCCGATTCTGTGTCTCCCTCTCTCCCTGCCCCTGCCCTACTCATGCTCTGTCTCTGTCTCCAAAAATAAACAAACATTTTTTTAAAGTAAGAATTTTAAATAAAATTATTCTGTTTAAAGAAAATTAAAGTTAGAACACCTTTTTTTTTTTTTTTTTTTTTTTGAGTAAAGCAATAGAGTTTATTGACAGAAAGTATAAAGCTCTCAAGAGTGAGAGGGGTCGCAACTGGGTGGCCGCTGAGGATTTTTGTCCCTGACTTTTTATTGGGACCTTATCAGAAAGCTTGTGAGATTTCATGCATGGCACCTAGACTGGGCAGGTCCAGAATACTTTTATCTTAACCTCTTTTTCCCCAAACTCTGCTGCCTTTGCCAATTCCTCAGCCAGGTTCCCCCTTGCAGCTGCAGCCTGCCTTCCTGGAGGTCCCTTACTTCTTCCTACGTAATGTTACACCTTTCCCCACTCATTACAATTTGGGAATCTACATAAACTAAATATTTAATTGTTTTAATAGATACTCTTAACTGTTTTTACATTTCTTAGTTAATTTATTTATAAATACTTCTATTTCATTTGCTTCCCAGAACACCTTTAAAATTAACTAGTTTAGGGAATCTTAAAGTGAAGGGGGAGTGGTGTATTAGTCTGAATAAGTACAGCTGATATAATAGCCTGGCTTGGCTTTAAATCATGGTTTTTATTTTGAAATTTTAAGAAGTGTTGAGACAGTAATATTTTTCAAGTATAAGAAAAGACATTTTAAAAAATGTTTGTCGAGAAAAACTATTGTAGAGAGGTTAAATGACTTACTGGAGTTCAGCTATGGGGTACATTATGATTGGACAGAATTCAGAAACTTGGGCATTCCTCATTCCTCAATCACTGGGCCCCACAAAATTTCTTTTTAAGTTTATTTATTTATTTTGAGAGACAGAGAGAGCGTGTGCAGGGGAGAGGCAGAGAGAGAGGGAGAGAGAGAGAGAGAGAACCCCAAGCAGGCTCTGGGCTGTCGGCTCAGAGCCCGACGTGGGGTTTGAACTCATGAACTGTGAGACCGTGACCTGAGCCGAATCCGAGAGTCAGATGCTTAACCAACTGAGCCACCCAGGCGCCTCTGGGTCCTACAATCTTATGTCCTAACTATGTCTTAAAAACTCTCCCACTTCAAAATCCTTGTTACTACATTGGTTCAAGGCTCTTATCATTTCTTGTCTGGGATATTTGAATGGTCTTCTCTCGCATAAGATCCATCCTTTATTCTGCTACCACACACAACGATGGGCACACCTGACCAGGTATGCTTCAGGCATCACCCTTCAGGATCTTCCATCGCTGAGTCAATTCAAGCTTGATCCCGTGGAGTACAAAATCTTCCACAGGCAAGCACACCCTTCTCCAGCTTCTCTTCTCACCTTTCACCACACCACCTTCCATTTACTACCCTAGATGCGACTGCTTACAATTCCCTTTACAAACCATACGTTTTCGTGCCTCTACGTCTTTTCTAACGCTGTTCTCGCTCCCTCAGATGCTTTCCTGCCAAACCATTTTTGCCTGGGTATTTCCTGCTCATCCATCAAGGTTCAGTTTATGCACCATTTCCTTCAGAAAGCCTTCCCTGATCACCCACTCCCCAACTCCAAACCAGTACATCAGTGACCTGTGTTACCAGACAACTGTATACATCTATGACAGCATTGACTTAAAAAAAAATTATGGTATGCTATAAAACAGATATTACTTTTCATATAGGTTAGATGTTTTTGAGCAGAGTACTTTAGTTTATATTTCATAGGTTTTGTTCTCAGAGATAAATACTATATAGTTCTGCATATGATGTTCAGTGTTACTGTCTGCAGATCTGTGAGAGGAGTATATTCAGTTGTTTTGTAACTTCTTGGCTATAAATTTCCCTAAATGAATATAAATATTTACATTTACCTTCGAAATTCTCTATAATGAAGTTTTCTTTCTCCTCTTTTTCCAAAGAAATGTATCTGAAGGGTTGTGGTAATTTCAGGTTCTTTCACTGTTGGTTCCTATAAAAAATGAGACGATAATTCCAAGTAATTATAACCAAGAACAAAAATGGACCCTGTAGCCTGGAACTCTTAGGACAATATCCATAAAAGGTTCTCGTAATAGGGGTGGAAGAATGAGATGTGGCCATCCTGTCTGTTACTTCGCATCATACTATTCTGTAATTGTTTTTGCTCAAGCAGGAGAAAAACAACGAGGGCTAAAATTCTCCAAATACTCAAGATGGACTTCAGCAGTAAACAAAATCTTAGATCAGTCCAAAAAGAAAGCTTAGAATAGTGAAAAAAATTATTTCAAAATGTGATCTCTAGGCATTTTTTAATGAAGCAGGACTGAAAACTAAAGCCAGAAGGTCTTTGAGTTTTGGCTGAATATTAGAAATACTTGAAAAGCATCTGCTTTTCATAATTACAAAACTACTAGGTAAGAATTCGATTAATGAGTAAAGCAGATTCATGGATTCTTCCTCCTTCAAATCTCTAACAAAATAAACAACAATAACAAAACAAAACTGCTAAAAAGATGATCAGCTGCAACAAAACAAAAAGGGTTACAAATTTAAACCAAATATTTTGAAAAGGGGCAGTTGGAGAAAGAAACATCAGATTCAGGTGTTGTATGGTCCCCATGTCCCCTAATCCTACCTTCTAATTCTACTTCTCAGAAATAGCAGTGGCACTGAGACTATTACATTAGAAATTCATTAAAAACGTTAATTTAGTGACAGCAGAGTAGTGGGGACAAGTAAGGCCAACTCCAAAAGAAGCTCCTCTAGAGCTTGGGGAGACTTATGCAGAGGGAAGGAGGTCTCGAGGGCACAGACTCTTTCAGGGGACTATGTTACAGAGGGGCCAACCCTAAGCCCACAGAGTTGAATGTACTTCGGCGGGGAGGAGTGAGCTGTGTCTCAGAGCCTTAAGGAGATCAGGAAGATCAACAGAACACAGGCTCTTCAGCAAGGGCTGCATTTGCCCAGGGGAGTCTCCTCCCCCTTGCCTCCACCCCTTTTGTGCACGGAACAGTGCACCGAAATGCAATGCCAGCAGCGGAGAAGGACAAAGATAAATTAGTTCCAGATCAGGTGGGAAGAGCAGCAGAGAGAGTTCCATTTGTGCTCCACTGCAGCGATGAGGTCTGGGCAGGGCACGGGCAGGAACGAAAGAAACAGGAAGACAACTAAGCACAGGCACCACAGCGAGAAACAACAAATCAGCAAAAGACACAGAACATCCAGTCTTGCGGTCCGTAACACATAATACAAGGAACAAATGCGTGTCCCCATAAGCCCCTTATTTACATTAAAAGTTTCTTGTATTTTGAGATAATGGTAGATTCACATGCAATGGTACAAAATAATGCAGAACGATCTCTTGTACCCTTTACTCAGTTTCCTCCGGGGGTGACTGATGACATCTTGCAAAACATCATCAGATAACTCGATACAGTCAACACACAGAAGAACATTTTCTTCACTGCGATGACCCTTCATCTGCTCTTGCGGCCACACTGGCTTCTCTCCAGCCCCGACCCTCTCTTTGACCTCTGGCAACCACTAATCAACTTCCTTTTCTATAATTTTGTCATTTCAAAATGCCACATACGTGGACTCAGTATGTAGCCTTCCGGTATTGGCATTTTTGTGCAGCACAATTCTCTGGATATTCACGCAGGCTGTTGCCGTATCAATCGTTTGTTCTTGTTTCTTGTAGGACAGTGTTCCGCTGTATGGATTACCGGTTGAACCATTCACCTGTTGAAGGACATCTGGGTTGTTTCCAGTTTGGGGCTATGACAAATAAAGCTGCTCTAGGGGCGCCTGGGTGGCGCAGTCGGTTAAGCGTCCGACTTCAGCCAGGTCACGATCTCGCGGTCCGGGAGTTCGAGCCCCGCGTCGGGCTCTCGGCTGATGGCTCGGAGCCTGGAGCCTGTTTCCGATTCTGTGTCTCCCTCTCTCTCTGCCCCTCCCCCGTTCATGCTCTGTCTCTCTCTGTCCCAAAAATAAATAAACGTTGAAAAAAAAAATCCAAAAATAAATAAAAAACGTTGAAAAAAAAATTAAAAAAAAAAAAATAAAGCTGCTCGAAACCTCTGTGGACAGGTGTTAGCGTGAACACGGTTTTTATTTCTTTGGGACGGATGGCCAGGCGTGCAGTTACCATTTTATCGGAGCAGCAGCATCATTTTACGTTCCCACCAGCCGTGGATGAGTGATCTGGCTTCCCTGCATCTGGTGGTCAGTGCAATTGTCAGTTATTTTATTTTAGTCACTTGGATGTACTTAAGAGCCTCTTATGGTTTGCCTCCCTCTCCATTTTTATCTTACTTTTTTAATGTTTATTTTGAGAGAGAGAGTACACACACATGCCCACGAGCAGGGGAGGGGCAGAGAGAGAGAGGGAGAGAGAGAATGCACCCTCAGCGTGGAGCCTGATGTGGGGCTCAGTCTCACAACCGTGACATCATGACCCGAGCCAAAATAAAGAGTCTCAAAGTATGTACTTCTTGATCCCGTGTCACTCCCCCCAAAACACACCGTCCCCTCCCGCAACCACCAACTTGTTCTCTGTATCTATGAATCTTGGGGTTCTGTCCTGTTTTTTAGGTTACATATATAAGTGCAATCCTGTAGTATTTGTCTTGCTCCGACTTATACTACTTAGAATGATACCCTCAAGGTCCATCCATGTTGTGGCAAATGGCAATATTTTCTTATGGCTGAACAGTACTGGGTATATAAACCACATTTTCTTTATCCACTCATCTCTCAGTGGACACTTAAGTTGTTTCCACACTTTGGCTTTGAAAATAGTGCTGCAATGAAACAAAAGGGGTACACACACCTTTCTGAATTAGTGTTTGTTTTCTCTGGACAGATACTCAGTAGCGGAGTTGCTGGATCATACTGTAGTTCTACTTTCAATTTTGAGGAACCTCCAAGTGGTTTTCCATAGTGGCCGCACCAATTTACAATCCCAACAATGCACGAGGTTCTCTTTTCTCCAAATCCTTGCCAACATTTTGTTATTTCTTGTCATTTTGATACTAGCCATTCTGACAGGTGTAGGTGCTATCTCATTATGGCTCCGATTTGCATTTCCTTGGTGATAAGGGATGTTGAGCATCTTTTCATGTGCCTGTTGGATATCTGTGTGTCTTCTGTACAAAAATGTCTATGCAAATCCTCTATGTTTTAACTGGATTATTTTTCCTATTGAGTTATATGAGTTCTTTCTATATATATATTCTGGACATTAACCCTCATTCAGATATATGATTCTCAAATATCTTCTGATATTCATAGGTTGCTTTTCTGTTTGGTTGAGGGTTTCCTTTGCTGTACAGAAGCTTTTTGGTTCGATGTAGTCCCGTTTGTTTATTTTTGCTTTTGTTTCCTTTGCCTTTGGAGTCAGATAAAACAAAATTACTAGGACTGATGTCAAGGAGCTTATTGCTTATGTTTTCTTCTTGGGCATTTTATGGCTTTAGGTCTTACATGCAAGTCTTGAATCCATTTTGAGTTAATTTTTTGTATGTGGTCCAGTTTCATTATTTTGTGTGTGGTAGCTCTCCAATTTTCCCAACACTGTTTACTAAATAGACTGACTGCCTCTTCCCCATTGTATTTTCTTGCCTCCTTTGTTGAAAATTACCTGACCACATACATGTGGGTTTATTTGTGGGTTATCTACATGTATAGTTCCATTGTCTTCTGTGTCCATTTTTGTGGCAATACTACACGGTTTTGATTATTACAGCTTTATAATCCCATTTGAAACCAGGCACAGTAACCTCTGACTTTGTTGTTCTTTCTTAACACTGTGCTTTGGCTATTTGGGGTCTTTTGTGGTTACTTCCACGTAAGTTATGGAATTATTCCAATCCGGCAAAAAATGTCATTTGAACTTTGACAGGGATTGCAATGCATTTGTAGATTGCTTTGGGTTTATGGACATTCAACAACATTGATTTTTCTAACCCCTGACACAAAATATCTTCCCATTTATTTGTGTCATCTTCAATTTCTTTCATCAGTGTCTTGTGGTTTTCAGTGTATAGGTCTTTCACCTCCTTAGTTCAATTTATTCCTAAGTTTTTCATTCTTATTAATGC